>NW_028143759.1:0-37500 GCF_977018435.1 Lepisma saccharinum
ATGCGTCAATTGTGGGAAAAGAATTATCATTTTCTTTCACTTCAGATCCAAGAAATGTAATATAAGCTTAGATCAGAGCTCTCGTCTAAAATAAATACCGGGTGTCCGAGAAGTCTTTGTATGATAATAAAAATTAACTGTACCCGCTATATGCAACATAGACATGAAAAAATGGTACCAAAATGTTCGGAATCTATTCAAGTTATTTTGTTTCAAGTTTCTGTAACGTTGCAGTAGTGTAGCAGTGCCAGTGTCCAGCAAACCGGAAATGTGCACAAGTCAGGAAAAAGCTGAATGTATCCTGTGGTTTCACGAGAGCAGGTCACAAAAAACAGTGCAGACACAGTTTCAAACATCGTACGGAAAGGTGCCGCCCGATGGTAGGAGCATTAAGTCGTGATATGACAAATTCAAGACCACAGGATCTGTTGCTGACGCAACCTCAGACGAAAGGGTGGAAGATGTCAGAGTGGCTTTGTGCGCAGTCCGAAGAAATCCGTGCGTACGGCCTCACGTGAATTACAGATGCCAAAAATGTTCTGTTCCTGATGTGTTACACAAACGTTTACTGTTTCGTACATACAAAGTGCAAATTCTGCAGGCTTTGTTGCCCAATGACGGCAAACGCATTGACGCTGATAATGGCTAGCTGGAACGTGTTGTTTTTTCAGACCAGGCGGTCTTTCGTGTCAGTGGTTTAGTGAATACACACAACGTGCGTATCTGGGGTAAGGAGCCCCCTCATGAGGTGAGGGAGTCGACCATGGACAGCCCGAAGGTGAATGTTTGGTGCGCGCTGCTGCATGACAGAATAATCGGACCGTTCATTTTCTGTGAGGACACCGTAACATCTGGAGTGTATCTCAACATGTTGTAATTGTTTGCTATTCCGCAATTGCTAGAATACCACCCACATGTTATCTTTCAACAAGACGGTGCACCGCCACATTGGAGTCTGGAGGTTCGTTCCTATACCTTGATCAGAAATTTCCTGGAAAATGGATTGGTCGAGATGGACCGACAGTGTGGCCTGCACGATCTCCAGACATAACCAACCCCTTTACATTTTTTTATGGGGTTATGTGAAAGACGATGTCTACAGAACTCCTGTATCCGATCTTGCAACTCTGCAACAACGGATAACGCAAGTCATCACATCAATCCCTCCTGTGATGTTGGCTAATGCATGGCGAAAAGTTCAATTTCGACTAGATGTACTCCGTGCTACCAAGGGTGCTCATGTGGAGATTTATTGATTTCTTTCCTATTGCCAATAAAAATTGAATAGTTTCCGAACATTTTGGTACCATTTTTTCATGTCTATGTTGCATATAGCGGATACAGTTAATTTTTCTTTTCATACAAAGACTTCTCGGACACCCGGTACTTATCTTATATAAAGAAATTGGAATGTAGAAATGCTCATGAATGTCGTCGCAGAGCAATTTCCCACAATTGACGCATGCTCAGCATGCACCGCATGCGTTCACGAGACGCCTCTGTGTTTGAGTTTTTAATTCCACTTTACGCACAGATAGGCTAATTGGGACTGGACCTACAGTTTAAAGTGGGATCCGAACCACTATGTGCCTCCACCGGATATCAAAACCGGCTCGCCTTGATTACAAGGTGAGAGAGAACGTTACACTACGCCATCGGAGAGCCCCTTAAATTATGTTGAATTAACCTGAAAAATTATTAACCTTAAGAAAACCAGTCTAAATAATCATTTTGTGCATGTGTGTGACATTCTCAATCTACGTCATACAAAAATTTCCGAACACAAGAATGTTCTCGATCTACCTCGAGCCATATCCACCCACCTGCATATATATACCTTGTTCATTTTCCCCGTTCCATCCTGCATGCGTTATCCTGTAGTTACAGACATTTGCTTACCTTTGGTGGTGGTAATTTGACCCTGCTTGGGCCTGAAAAATGTTAGTTTATAAATAAGATTCGGAAATTCATAATATAAAAAGTATCAAAAGAACTTCCCCATAAAAAGGACCTCGAAATTATTAAATAAACATGAACGTCAGGAGGAAAGAAAGAAGTTTATATTCTTTTAGGGCATATTTATGGAAATTTTAGGGCATAAGTACATATTTTGGTGATCTCTAGGTCATTGAAATTCTAACCCCATAAATACATTTAGCTTATAAGCTACGGTTTTGAGATTTAAACAGTTGTTAAATTTCCCAGAAACGAGTATGCAAGAATACTAAAACAGTCCAATTAACTTCAACATTGTAAACATTTTTGTGATAAGGTCCCTTGGAGTAATAACGCAATGTGCTCGTAAAGAGCGCAGTTGGGAGGAAATTTCAGAGATGACATACGTAGTGGCTTCATTGAAGCTTCTGAAGTCACAAAAGCAAAAAACAAACGTTCTGGAATATTCTCTGTGCTACCAGTATTTCTCTATGTTGTACAGAAGACGGTTCATTTTCGGTCTGTTGTAAAATAGCCAAGGGAAGTTCGTTATGTGAGACTGTAATTGAAATGTCTGTGAATTACTGTGTGTGTGTGTGTGTGTGTGTGTGTGTGTGTGTGTGTGTGTGTGTGTGTGTGTGTGTGTGTGTGTGTGTGTGTGTGTGTGTGTGTGTGTGTGTGTTAGAACTTTACATACAAACGCGTGCAGAAGACGAGCCAAAGTGTACAAGTACTAATTTAACTAAGTTAACCTACTCGAAATACTTGATGAGTACTAGGAACATCAAACTTAAATGTCTTAACCTACTAATTCAAGCCTATAGAAATAGATTTATGATCACACAGTAAATGAAACGCTTTGAGAATATCGATAAAAATATCTTAGTTTAATTAAACAATAAAGGAGAAAAGTTACATGAACTCACAATGATTGACCGCGCAACTGTACGAATCATTATTCGTTGAAGGACTTTGTCCGCAGATTTTCCATTTCCATTTCCATGTGTGTCTGAGTTGTATAACCGGAAAATATACTCCAACGCTGATACGCGACACACATTTGTACATTAACGAAGTAACTTGCATTACACTGATCTTAAATCTTGCTCTTTTTGACAGAAATTACTACAAAGAAATAATGTAACATCCATTGGTTTATATTGAGTACAAGGGTACAAAATTATTCACAATATATTTGTGAAATACCAAAATTGAACAAAGTTGCAAAAATTTCAATGATGGGTGTAATATTCACTGATGCAATATTTACCATCGTGCATACAACGCTATGTAACTCCGACAACGTTTTTCACAATAATGTGAACATACAAAACACAATCAACATCGGTCTGTGTTAAATTAAATTGTTAATAATTATAAATCCAACTTACATAAAATGTACATAACAAATCAGTTAGGCTCACTACGTACTTCGCACTAGTTCAAGATATTGATGACTTTTCTTGTGGTACTGTCGGTTAGGTTACGTTGTAGATTTTGAACTTCTTTATTCAGTTAAAGCAGGTTGATAGAGGTTGTTTGTAATCTTTAATTTATTTGCTTCATTATGCAGACGTGTGTTTCTCCTTTGTAAACGATTGAATATGTTTTCCAACAACGAACCATTGCTTGCAGTTTGTGCATATACCTTCGTCTATATATTTTTCTCCT
Organism: Lepisma saccharinum; assembly: GCF_977018435.1. NCBI lineage: Eukaryota > Metazoa > Arthropoda > Insecta > Zygentoma > Lepismatidae > Lepisma > Lepisma saccharinum. The sequence continues at coordinate 3,607 of NW_028143759.1, forward strand.
TTCTGGCAGCATAGTCTTTAGCCTGTTTAGGGCACGTCTCCTTATTGTTTATCTTTCGTAGTGTACATCTCTGCAAACCTTATCAACACGTCCTACAAGCGAATCATATTGTGAAGATAAGTGTTTAGGAGAACTACACCATTTCCTCGATTATTTGGTACTAAAGTAATTGGGTGTAATTTTAGCGATGGCACTGCAGTTGGCGTCAGCACGTTCTTTGGTGGAAAATACAGAAATTCTGCTTTTAGATCTCGCACATAGTCTTCTTCACAATAATTGCACTGCACACTTGCATTTTTTACATTTCGTCTAGAAGCATGAATCCACTGTTTACTTACGCAATTATCGACTGGAAATGTATGATATTTTATGTCAGTTCCTTTAGATTTCTGGTTATAGTTTTCATAGCTTGCTACAGCACAATTACACATGATTGCAGTCTACAAGTACAAAAATACAATAAAAATAAATCGAACGCTACAAAATCAACAACCTGCTTGTTCCGATTTTTGCGACGTGTTAGTAGCTAAATGTACTACGCACCAAAACTTACTGCACATAGCAACGAGCACCGTCAAACCCGATCTTCCCAGATGACGTAATGCATACGTACTTCACATAGCAACGAGCACCCCCTGGGTCTTGTATACATTAGAAATCAAGAGCAATGAGGCACACACTTTTTGTCCTTTTTTATTAATCCAATACAGTTTAACTGTTGATTTTGAACAGTTTCTGGTATAAGTTGATGAAGATTCACTACCAGTCCAATCGGATTTATTCCTCTTTGGGAAAATATTTGTCCTTAAAACTGTTGCAAGACTATTGATATATTCAAGCACTTCTTCGGGCATGCAGTATATAATTTTCTTTTTTTGTAGAACCATGGCATCTCAAATGGCAAAACAACACTGATCACAGGCACCCAATTTCATAGACTGACAACACCAAAACCTGGCGCTATTCCTCTGCCTCACTTATTAATATATATATATATATATATATATATATATATATATATATATATATATATAAAGTTCTAAATACGAAAAAATACTTTTTAGAACTATGACAACGATAACTTGCAGCCAAATTTGAACCAGAGAAATTCTAAATATCTGTAAATTACAAACTGGAATTGCGTTTTCAAAGTCTGAAACTACTATCTTACAAACTATTTCATCATTCTTCCTCCACATAAAACTTTCGAAAAAAATTTTGCATGTGGAACTTTGATCCGTACGTAGATTATTGTACAGTAAATAAATATATGAAGAAGGTTGGGAATTCTTTCGAATTTAGAGTAAGTTTCAAATGCAGAGTAAAATTTTATCTAGATTGTATATTGCTTCTTTCACTTGATAATTTCAAAAATAAAGTTACATTATGGAGAATGGTAAAGATTGGATTTTAAGTATATCAGTATAATTTTAATACTTTCTGATGTTATGTAAAATTTGAAATGTTCCTGGAAATGATTGCAACGTTCTGAATTAATAAGAAGGAACTATTCAATCAGAAAATTAAATATTAGGCTTTTGTACTGCGTTGTGTTAAATGTTGTAAATAGATTATACCTGACTACTATCGGATTAAAAATTACGGATATTCAAGTTTGGACTCCAATTAAAAGTTAATCAGTAGAACCACATAAAAACGAGTTACATCAAAATTCAGCTTATTCAATTCTGTGTCAATCTATAGTTACCAATTTATTTTTGATTATCGTGAGAACAAAATAGGATTATTTTTTAGTTTGGCAAACTATCGCTCTCTTTGAGATTCTATAAATAAAGAACGGGTGTTTTTTAGGTATTTATTATTTTTATATTATATATATTTTTTTATTATCCAAACTCTAATATTCATAATTTATAATCCGATAGTACTCCTGTGACGTTCTGTAAGGCCCGCAGTACATCGGAGTCCTCTGTCGATCTCCTTGGCGTAGTGGTTAGCACATCGCGCTTCGACACCAGGGGTCCCGAATTCGAATCCAATCGGGTAAGGCATTGATTTGTCCTTAATGAGAAAGTGAAAACAAATATTGATTGATTGATTTGCTTCATTTTACTTCGCTTCTTGTGCCACTTTTGACTAATTTGCGAAGATAGGGATGAGTGATGAAATGATGAATGAACACTCACAAACATCCATGCCCAAGCCAGGATTCGAACCCAAACCTCTGGCGTTGAAGTGCGATGTGCTAACCACTACGCCAAGGAGGCCGGCTTGTGGAAACAAAGAAAGAGATCGAAGGGGGGGGGGAATACCTCTTATGGGTTTTCCTTCCATATTTAAAAAAGACAGAAAAGCAAAAATAAACCAAATCTGTCAATCAATTCTTTCTTTGTAACTCTTTCACTATGCAATTCTTCTTTAGCATGCAACGTTTCTTATTAAAATCATAATACGATTTATGAAATGATGAAATCTGAAATTCTAATGAGAACACGGACAACCTTCTTTGTAATATATCGATCAGGTTTCAGAAACATGAATTTTTACAATACGTTTGCATGTGCAATTTTCCCTCTTTTAAAAGTAGCATGTTTTAATTGTGTTACTAATCATTAAAGGAATACCTCAATACCATCCCGAAGTATGATAATTAATATTTACCCCTCAAAGTAATGAAACACTTTCCCTCTTTGAAACTTGCATAGAAATGATAGCGGCCGTTTGCTTCGGCCAAGCCCAGAACGAACACAACCGAAGGGGCACCGAGCATAACCGATCCTCCCACATGACGTCACGCGCTCGTGCATGATCGGCAATTTTCGGATGGCGCTACCTTATATATTAAGTTACCTTGTACAAGACCGTAATTTACTATCCAATAATGTTGTAGTAAAGATCTCTTCGCATTTGATTCGTTTCCTCGAAAAATCATAACATGTAACCTGTACAAATAATTTGCATTCGTCCTTAATGCATCCCAACTATCATGCTCTTGATCAGGATATAATATTGTTGTGTGTAAATTTACTTTCCTTAATTCAATTTAAGAACTTGGCGTTATTACCACATAGTTGGGTAATAACAACACCAGTTTGCAACGTTTTCTTTAAAGTTCTCTACAACATTTGTTATTGGTTTCAGCTACCCTTTTTGAATTCCTGTATGTACTACATAAGCTACTCTATATTACCCTGTGCTTGTTTGTCAAAAAGAACTTTCATCAGTAGAAATACAATTGGCAGAACCTTAACGTGGCGTTATTACCCCAAGGGACCTTATAATTTCCTGCAAGAGAGTTTTTATAAATTAGCTTGAACTTTATACAAATTAATGTGATATATTCACAATTAATGTGTTATATTCACAAATTAACTTCAATAATAATCTTACAATATATTTGTTTTGTGAATTATGATCTGTATTGACCCTTACACATTAATGTGCGTATGTAATTTCTTGAAAGATACTTTTTTATAAATAAAACCTGGCGGTGCCACTGCTTTGTATCAAATTGAAGTAGCCTAAATATGTATATTTCCAAAAGTTCATTAAGCACATTCATTCTAAATACGGAATAGAAGGCGATTTGTTGTATTTTCCTGACATAATTAGATCATGCCAAACTTTTATTTTCCATTAACGCAACACGTGCAGTTTGTATTTCACACATCTTGTTGTGAATGTTGTGGTGTATACTTCGGTATTATACAAATTATCGAAAGTCCATATCGAGTGCTAATGCTGGATAGTTTGATACATTCATTAAGTTTGCGTTTTGGTATTTTATATGTATACTTGAATGTTAAATTGTTATTTTCACTCAGATAGCACGAGAACTTCAAGCTTGAGGTAGCTTGCTTGTAGCTTGTCAAAGCCAGTTGAATACGGCAAACTTGATGCAAGCATGATGCAAGCTTGTTTCAATCATGCAGCTTTCCGTGACAGGCTTGGCTAGTCACTACTTGGCTTGTCTTATAATAATTTTATGCAGTGATTTTGCCCTAAATTTCTTTTTTGTTGCTTGAGCAAAAAGTGTATGCTTTCACGTTTAAAAACCCTTTCTGATGGGAATACATAACTTTTGTAGTGGTTGTTTTTGCTTATTCTAGTTACAAGTGCCTGTTTTGAAGATAACTGCTTTTTGAGTAGTGCCTAACGAAAAATCTGTCGATTTCATCAATATCGATGCCTATTTTGTATATTTCTGTGCTTTTTGCATGCCTATATTGAGAGATTTTAGTGGTTATCACTCAGTCCTCATACTGGTCATAAGCCCTTTCCTCGGTTACCTTCCTTATAAACGATGTGATGACGGATAAATAATATTCAAACCTGATGCAATCTTCCAGCTTGCCATTATATGATTGCAGCAAGCTTCTTCACTTTGCATGGAAAACTTGTTTCAAGTTTCAAGCAAACTAACTGTGCTATCTGGGTAGTGCCTCTGAGTCCACATTCTATTAATGTCCCTTCTAGATTTGTGCAAAAATCTGCAAAATAAAAAAAAAAATCTCCCAGTTCCATTAAAAAGTAATAGCAGCATAACTGTGTAGAAGATTATTGTCACACACACAAATGCACAACATATTCAGTCAGTATAAAACCTAATATAATTAGGTTTTTTTTGGTAACGTACACGAAAGTTCAAAACCAAAATAAAAGCAAGTAAAGACTCCCATTTACCGCCGTGATAGAGTCTTCACAAATAAGGTAGTTCTCACAGAATGAGGTTTCACTGATAGTAACTCCAGACCTCGCTTGCGCTGGCTTCAAAGGCACGCCGCTGGACAAAAAACAGAGGGCTTGAAAGAGAAGCAATTAACATGTCCGAAATTTACGAGAAGGGGGCGTGGTTACTTAAAGAAAGCAATGGTGCTCATTCGAAGTGGGGAGAATGGGGGGGGGGACTGCAGTAGTGCGGGTATGGGTGCACACGCACGAAAATCAATTTAAAACTTGAACGAGCTCGAGATGGTTTTTGACTAACGAGGAACAGTCATCGGATGATGATTGTGTTCAGGACGAAATGATCCCGTGTTTGTTTTAGGTATCTTCAGGGGTGTTTCTGGAGCGTCGTCACATCTCATATATCTTCGCTTCTGGAATCTGTAGAGCAAGGCCGAGCATAACGGAAGAGAAGGGGAGAAAGCGAGTTGGCAACACAAAACAATGCGCGCTGCTGCAGTCACTTTCCCTCTCACGTGTTCATTGTTCGAGGCCTCTCGAGTGATCACTTGTTTTCGTTTGCACGCTTCATAGATTCCCGGGACATAGTGTAGATTGGTTGGTTTCCAAACAAAGCTTCAGTGGCCTTCGTTTAAGGTGCGGTACCGAGGAGGGGGCGGGGTGAACTATTAGATTGGCCGCACAACTTTACCATCACCCTGTGCGAGGCCCGGATTTATATATTTTGGGTGCCCATTGAAATGTTGTCCTTTGGGCTACGACTGCGGGAATGCATAGGTTCGAGTCCACCTGGGTTCAGTCTCTGGGTTCTCGGCCTGTGTATACGACAGGTGGCCACCCACCATAGTGAGGCAATTGGGGAGCTACGAGTGAGTAGCGTAACCCGGTCTCGGAAATCTCCTATAATGGCTGGGGGTTCGACGTGCTGACCCCACGTCACTCCATTACCAATTGAAGATCTCCACACCTCTAGATAGGATTGTGGGAGGGAGACTGGCAGTCGGGAGATCTGCTTAGGCCCTTCAAGGGCTGCCGAGCCATGAGTTATTATATTATTTTAAAGGTCTGACAGTACTGCTAAACAATACAATTTTTACAGAAACGAGAAGAGCCGATCTTTATGGATTTTTAGGTGCTGAATAATAATAAAAAAAGACATTAACACTTTATGATTGGCTATTGTTTTCATGTTATACAGTGAAACATAAAGAAATGCGTATGTTGCATGCCTTGTATACCCTTAAGTTTAAGAATCGCCATAACGCCACAAAACATTAATGCTTGCCAATATTGCTCATAAGTGGATAAAATATAATTACAAGTAATACTAGTGCAGAAACACAATAACTACAAACTGAAGAAGTGCTTTTGGGGGTTGGAGAGAACCTTAGCTCCCGCCGACGGAAAATATTTTCCCTTGCCCTTTGGAGAAAATCCTGATAACGCTCATGGTCAAATGTTAAGGGGGGGGGCACTTTGTTATTTTATTTGTATTCCTCTTTCCACCTTTCAGATTTCTGCCTTTCTTTTATCGACTGCTGTCCTATGGCTTAGAATCTATTCCATCTTTTCTGCTCTGTTCTTGATTATATTTCTCTCGTTTTCTCCCGCTTTTATTCAAGTTCTTTTCTCCCCCTCTGTGAAAAGATTCATATCGTCGGATACCCGTAAAAATGACGTCACAATTGTAGGTCCACATCAAAGCGAAACACTGATTCTGACCCACGCTTGGTAATTTTTCTCTGGGTGCCATGTTTAGGGGTATCTCGTAACTCCCCCCTCTCCTACTTTCATCACTGAATAACTTACCGAAAATATGAAATATAGTATTCCCGTACAATACAAGAACCACTTTGTTTTTTCTATCTGCGTAGCATTTTTCTATAATAAAGTAGGATATGTATCTCAATTGCGAATAATAATACCGTTATACTTAGACAAGCTTGTTTGCTTTTAAAATGGTTTGAGCCTAGGGGATTTACAAGGCGAGAGCTTTCGACGCTCTGGGACTTGATAGGCTCCAACAAAAAAAATGAACTGGTACTGTACTGTTAAACGCAACATGCACAGATAATACTCCAAAGTTTCAGTACGGATGCCCCTCTAGGCAAGCCAATTTCTCCAAGGGAAAAGAAACCGGGATATCTCAGTTTATACTTTGCATCAGTACTTACTACTATTCAATGTTTTCAATGCAGCGCAACACAGACCTAGACCTACAATATTTAATACTGAAAGAATGGAAATCTTCATCACTCAAAAATCATTCATTGTAAAGTGATAAAGAGTGTGGAAAGTTTCTAAGCAATTGTTAATTTATATTAAGCTGGTGACATTTCAAAATATAATGCCTTAGTTTCCTAACAGCAGGCCTGCATGGCTCCTAGTGTTGTCCACGGGACGAGACGGGACAGGCTTTTAAAAATTCGAGAGGAGACGAGATTGACCATGTGTCATGAGACAAACGAATATTTTCGAGACGAGACAGCATTTCCACGAGACTTCAACGAGTCGAGACAGGCCAAAGTCTCGTCTCGTGGGCAACACTATCTATGACGTCAGAATTTATGTTTTGCCATTTCACGTACTCTTTCTGCACTCTATGCGCGATGTTCGATTATTTTTACACGATTTTTATGCAAATTTGTTATGTTCCTCGTTATAATTGCTAAGTCAGGCTTTGATCAGGTGGTTAGTTGTTTTGATGACATTCAAATATCTCGCTTTCCCAATTTTCCTGCCTAACTTCACCTTCCTTGAACAGGGCGCCACGACACAAGGAGTCCCGGGTTCGAATCTCGGCCTCGGCAGTAGTCTTATTATCGAGTGTCGCTTCATCAGTTTCACATGATCATAGTTCATGCTCATCGTCGCGATTGCCCAAAAGTGACAGAAGAGTGACGTTAAATAACAAAAATGAAATAAAAATCTAATGCCACCGTTAGTGGATAGGATCCCCCTCCCCTAACCCCTATATCACGGCCTGCTCTATCCAATGATTTTCTAACAGTAATCCAAACGACATTTGCAACACAAAACAGGAAGATAGTATCAGTACCATTCCTACCAAAGAAACCAGTGCGCTTGAATTTTATAATGGTGCTGCAACGCACACATTACAATACAAAAAAAATAATTTCCATAGGAAGCCATTGACGTCCCAATATGAAATTTTGCAGAAAAACAGTCAATTGAATTGTCTTAAAAAAACACCCCCCCCCCACACACACACACACACATATATATATGCACTCTATATATATATATATATATATATATATATATATATATATATATATATATATATATATATATACTTCTTTTTTTTAAAAAAAGTGTTTTTGAGGTTCTCAAAAAAACTTTTTTTGTGTTTTTGAAAAATTACAAAATTCAGATATAATTTCAAATTAAAGTTCATTAAAAGGAGAAGAGAATGACACTAATTGTATCTCTCTAGGTAAATAGTTTTGGATCTACAGCTGTTTAAAGATTTCAAAATGTCGTCAAATTTTGGAATTTTTTGTTTTTTGAAAGTCAATAACTCAAGAACTAAGCCGAAAAAATCTGAAATTAGGCAGATTTTGTTGTCTCGATACGTACGTACAATGTATAAACAAAAAAAATAATTAAATAATCTGAATCCTAAAGGTTCAAAAATATTTTTTTGTTGGTTGATTTGACATGGAATTACCCTCTTACAAAACAAAAATTATGATAGCTAGGCCCCGGATTATATGTAATTATTTTTTCTTTGCATGGAGCGAAGCAAAAATTACAGATGTCGGTAAATTACAATGTTATGAATGATACACGTGAATTTCATGTTACATAATTTTTTTCACATATTGAGGCTGATTACATACTTTCTTTTTACATTACAAATTTTTACATACAATGCGTTATTTATACCATATTTCTTATTTCATTTAATAAGTAGCTATAATTGTGGGACAAAACTTTCAAATGAATTGTCGCACTAAATGTAGAGGAAAGGAGGGGGTTATGGAATACCATTTTGTAGGCCTACCTGGTAATAATTTCATGAGTATTTACGGAAAAGACATATTCTTATATGACAACACAGGTAAAATAATGCTGTTTATTATATAGTATCAAGAAGTTCTACTTACGCATACAAAAAATGTAATCACAAAAAAAAAACGAATAAGGAAAAATGGCGGGAGTTATGGAATAGGAGGGGTATATGGAATACTATTTACTGCAATTTTCATTATAGGCTCATTTGCAGAAATCGCAAATGTAAAGGTCTGTTTCACAGCCTGAACAAATTTCATGAGCCCACATGTCACACATAATACATTTTACCCAAGTTTCCCCTCTAACGTCCTCGGAAAATTTGTGGTCGCAGAAGATACACGTTGCGTCCTCATCGCCAGGTTGGAGGTGCACAGGAACGGTTTCATCATCACTAGAGTCTTGAAGTTCTATTTGATATGAATCACCAGAACTAGTGGAGCTAATGACTTCTACAAGCTGCGTGGTCTTTTTACTTTGAAAGTCTTTAGTTGTAGTTTTGGTTACCTGTTAATTTAAGTATTTCATAACCCCCCTCCCACGTCCATTTTGAATTTTTAGCGTCTACCACGAAATGACTTGATACAACAGCGAAAATTACTTTCATTCTCAAAATTTAACATTCCATACCTAAACGCTATACCATGTTATTATACTAATTTGCTGTGTGTTTCATATTATCCAAATAGAAAATCATACCTGTAAAGCTTCCTCGAACACACAAAACACCTTTCGACTCAGTACAGCAACACACAAAGAACAGCACAACGCCATACACTGACGTCATAAGCCTTCTTCAACGATGTAGTATACACGGCCAGCACAAGAGTGCAGCACACAGCAGAACAGTTATAGAGGTATTCCATATACCCCTACCTATTCCATAATCCCCTCCTTTCGTCTATATTTTATTTTTCGTCTATTTGTTCTTTCAATGAAAATATTCTTCTACATTTAAATGCATCTCTCGAGGTGAAATATATCTGGCAAAATAGGCTAATCTACTCTATTCTAAACTATTGTCATTCACGTTATCAAATCATCAGATTAAAAATGTTTCAATGCTAACACATTAAAATTTCATAATTTGAAGGTAACTTCTTAAAATGTAATAATATTGAGAAGAATATAGTGTAATTACATTTTTTTACTGCAGTAACATAAAAATAGTCTGAAATGACATATTTTCTTTACATGTATCAGCAATTTTTATAGCTACATAGTTACGTAGGCCTACATATTTCTCATGTTTTGGCTTCATAAAAATCCGGACCCTAATGATAACAATTCAAAGAATTAAGCGTTAGAGTAAGGTATTGTTTTACAAATTCACCCTGAAAATCTTTCAAAAAGCTTCACTACTTCTATTGTTTACTCGACTGTAAAAATAATGAAGATGGCAGCACTCGAGAGTTGACAGCCGCTGTTGGTCTTTAACACGGGGGTGGGGGGAGTTAAGGGGGTTGGGGAGGCTGTTTCCAAATTAGCCCTCGGAGAAAGATCAGGGAGAAAGTAGAGAAAGCTTTCTCCGAGGAAGCGTCCAGCGCTTGCCGAAGAAAGGCTCTTCCGAATCATGTCACGAGTTTTCACTTGGCTATTGGACCCTGAAGTATCATTTTCAGACGCGTGAAACTAGTTTTGTCTCCCTTTCTTTGTTTTCTTCAATCTATTCTCGCCTTTTCTCTCCGTTCGTTGCGTCTCACCCAGTCTGATTCTCTTTCTCCTTTAAGCACGTAATCTATAATGCAAAGTTTTTTTGCATTACTTTGATTTCTCATACGCTGTGTAATTTGACCCAAGATTTCGTTTCGTGGATGATTTCCAGTTTGTACGTTAATTTAAGAACATAATGTGCTTTTTATAAATATACAAGGGGGAAAGATTCAGATAATTCAAGGGCGATCTGACTGGCGGAGTGGTTTGCGCAGCCGCTGCTACGTCAGGGGTCCCGGGTTGGAAACCCGGTATGGGCACTGGTATTCTTTGTGAGTGTTCCTTTATCAATTTCATCATATCATCACTCATCCTCATATTCGCGAACCAATCAGAGTTTTCGAAGAATCGCGCTCTTGTTAAACGAAATTGTGCGACTTTAAAGATGCTATGAAATCATTTTTGGTTACCCACTCGAATAAGATGGTCAATATCCAAAAATACTTTCTGCAGAAGGTTCCTGAAATTAGAATCCGACCGTCATACCAACCAGTGTCCATTCACAGCGCAGAACGGTTATTTTGACAATATCCCGTTTCCCTGTTGGTTGCTTCGGGAAGGAGGGATGTTATTGTTACCGCTTCTTGCTCAAGCAATAGGCCTAATTGGTTGTTTGTCCGCGAGTTTCTTCGTAGGTAAACACGGCAACAGAGGGTCACTGCCATAAAGGTGGTCTTCGCGCCGGATCCTAGGCTGTCCCGGCTATAACAATGGTTACTTTCATGTGATGACGTACAAGATTTTTACGATTTTTTCTTAGTTGTGGAGAAATTACCCTGTTACAAAGTTAGAGACTCGTTTAGGGGTGGTACTGAGACGAAATGCGGTTTTTGTAGTGTCACGGTCTCTTCTCAAGTGTTGAGTGCCTCGAAGGCAAGTCTTCATCTCGTCTTGTAATACTAGAGTTTAAACTGTCAGGATTAAAGATGGCTAAATGTTCTAGAAAGCAAGGTCAGATTGCACCTAACAGGTTTATATTCTGTGATATGTTTTGTTGATATTATTTGTGAAGTCGTGACGTACATGTTATACAGTTGTTAAGATCAATTGGGATAGTCTAACGATCTTATGACGTTGTTTGATTTATTAGAGAACATGTAGTTACATTTTACATAAAAGATTACAACTCGAGACGAGTTGCCAAGTCTCGTCTCGTCTCACGTCATATCGATACCATCCTTAGTTCCTTAGTCGCAGGTAGAGTGAGTGCTGCAGCGAGAGCATTTCGCCCGAGCGCCAAATAGTTCGTACGAACAACGCTAGATAGCGTACGGAATTGCGAGCTTCCTCGCTCGAACAAAGCGAGCGGTATACATTCGAAGCCCAGTAGTACACGTACAATCGTAGTTTGTCTGTTGTAGTGGGCTCTCAAATATGGATCCTGAAGTGAAAGACGCAGTTAAATTGAAACTTACGTGAACATAGTCATCATCCCCATGTTAAAATGTAGTTTAGTCTTACCAATACACAGTGATATATAAAGAGATGCCTTTGGGCTGAAACTACCAAGGCGGACATTTTACATAGGCTATATGTGTCTACGATTATTGCCACATTAAAATGATATTTCATTCTACAGGGTGGCTCAATAAGTCACTTAACACCCTCAGTACAAGGCCACTGCGGCATGGAATTTGAAATTGGCGATGACCAATCTTTATCAGGCCTAGGGGGAACCACATTGACGCCACCCACACGGTCGGCGGCCATCTTGATGTCCGCCATCTTGAATTCAACTTCAGAATTTTAAATGGGAAGGGGGTCGTGCGAATTATCAAAATGGGCTAGAATTTCACGAGAAATGCAATGGTGAAGGTTTTTTCGACGTATCTTTAACCAGTAAAAAGTTATGACTGAATTCTTGTACCAATTTGCTCCTTTTCGAGGTGTTAGAAAAATGCCTTAAAATTTGTTTAGCGCATCGGTAATGCATCGAGATCAAAGTGACGTCTAGGGAGAGACGTTCGCATGCCATTGCACATTATTTTAATCGGATACATCCATGAAGAGCTGCTCATTATGAATGGTTGTCGCGAACAATTACAGTGTGACGCTTCCATTAAATGAAAAGTCCTTCACAGTGACAAGGCTAATGTTTATGTTCAGAAGGAAGTTTATAAACAGAATATTCTATGCTTTTTTATCTGATAACCCATTTTGACAGATCAAAGCTGAATGGTTAGTGTTGGTAAGTTAATGGTGTGACATGCTGTGTGGAACACGATTGGTTAGTCAATTTTCCATCAACGGAACCTTAAATGCTTAGGGCTACTTGGATTTGTTAAATAAACAGGTTTTTTCATCCTTGCTTATGGAAGAAGGTACTTTTTACAGAGTTTTTTTTCAATAGGGAGGAACACCAGAACACTATGGGTACGTTGTGAAGCAGTTTCTGTCCAAAGTTAGTTATCAGATGACAAGGGTCACATATTCTGTTTATGAACTTCCTTCTGAACATAAGCATTAGCCTTGTCACTGTGAAGGACTTTTAATTCAATGGAAGCGTCACACTGTAAATTGTTCGCGACAACCATTCATAATGCGCAGCTCTTCGTAGATGTATCCGATTAAAATCTTGTGCAATGGCATGCGAACTTCTCTCCCTAGACGTCACTTTGATCTCGATGCATTACCGATGCGCTAAACAAATTTTAAGGCATTTTTCTAACACCTCGAAAAGGAGCAAATTGGTACAAGAATTCAGTCATAACTTTTTACTGGTTAAAGATACGTCGAAAAAACCTTCACCATTGCATTTCTCGTGAAATTCTAGCCCATTTTGATAATTCGCACGACCCCCTTCCCATTTAAAATTCTGAAGTTGAATTCAAGATGGCGGACATCAAGATGGCCGCCGACCGTGTGGGTGGCGTCAATGTGGTTCCCCCTTGGCCTGATAAAGATTGGTCATCGCCAATTTCAAATTCCATGCCGCAGTGGCCTTGTACTGAGGGTATTAAGTGACTTATTGAGCCACCCTGTATAGACTCGAACGAGTACGAGAGAACGAAAATGATCACATGCAGTACTCTAGTCGCAAGCTTCTGATTATATTCTGACAATCTAGTTGGTGTCTTCTGAATTTTCTGTCACCTCTATAAACGCTGGTATCTTCATGTCACCCTCATGCATGTTTTCATCTTTATTTTTACAATAAAAGAAGAAGAAGAAGAACATTGCATAACAACAATAACCCATGGCTCGACAGCCCTCCCACAATCCTACCTAGAGGTGTGGAGATCTTCAACCTGTAATGGGATGACGTGGGGCAAGCACGTCGAACCCCCAGCCATTATAGGAAATATCCGTGACCGGGTTACGCTACTCACTTGTAGCTCCCCAATTTCCTCACGATGGTGGGTTGCCACCGGTCCTATACACACGCCGAGAACCCAGGCGGACTTGAACCCATGCCGTCCCGCAGTCGGAGTCCAAAGCACAGTGCCTTAGACCGCACGGCCACGGAGGAGAACGAATGGTAGCGAATATTCCTCCAATAGCCTTAGGTTACATAAACAAAGCGATTTCCTTTCCGAGTAAAAAAGTTCAAAATTCCCCTCCAAGCCCGTTACTAACCCATGCGTTTCTCCTAATTCACTCATCCAAAATCTCATTAATCATCATTGGGAAACACGTGGCGGAATGAAGGATGAGTGAGGGACATCAACTCCCATCAGATAGGATTCAGCACCGATCGATCTTCCTTTCCGACATCCGAGAAACAGATCCAAACTTTCAATTCTTCTTTTTCTCTCCCTCATCTTCAGGTCTTCCCCCTTTATCCTTCTTTTCCCCCTCCCTCTCCCCAATTCTTCATCGTTTTTACCACTCTTCTTTTTATTCTTTAGAACTTGATAGCATGGTATCGATTGCTTGCCTATCGTCAATCTCTTGGTGGCACCCCCCTCGCTTATCCTTCTGTTCAGACAGCCCAAACACCATCCCTTTTAATTCCAAGGTATCGGATGCAATGGTGCTTATAGCGTTGTCTGTAATTGTTGATCCTATCTCTGAGCACCTTTTTTTGTATCTGACGGGAACCAACAACAATGAGGGAGATAATCATTTGCACTTCAACAAAGAGATTGCAGATTATTGTTGTCCAATTGAGTAGCATATCAAATAGAGCTATCATATGTTCCTGTTTCCGTTGATCAGAATCTTTTTGTTTGTTTCTTGATTATTTCTTCTTTATTTTATTTATTTTACGAACGGCAGATGTAAACTCATTTACAGTATTCCATGAACACTAATCAATGTAGGTGATGAGGTACCTAGAAACTGTAATTAATTAATACATAGCAAGTACATATGTGAAGTCCATCACATTTTTTTAAAGAAATTGTGTTCATATTTTCAAGGTCTACTTTTATTCTTCCATACTTATTAAAATGTTTTTTTTTTAAGGCCTCAATAGGCATGAGAAACATATCTGATTTTGTTTCCCTTTCGGAGATCTGTTGTATAGTTCACACATTCCCCTGAGGAGTCCTGATAAGCGATTTTTTTATGAGGTTTGCTTTTGTGTTATTGTTAATGTTTTTTCATTATTTTACATTTCAGTTTAGGCATTGGATTTCAGCTTGGATATCTAGGAGTTGAATCTTAAGTCTGACTTACATGAATACAAAATTACCCTAATTGAATTCCAGAAACATTTTTTCGATATCATTAATATTACATACCAAAATCAAAGAATCGAAAGTTCGCCCGGTTCCGTTATTGTCACTAAGTTAGTGTTTTAAGTCAACTTTATGCACAGTAAGGCTAATCGGTGCTGGACCTACAGTTTAAAGTGGGATCCGAACCACTTGTGCCTCCACCGGGTTCCCCCGGTTCCGAGACGAATGCATCGGCAACAACATTCAAGTGACGTAGCACTCAGTGGCGGGAAGACCACAGAGCTATGCCTAATGCCGTGTCGTGTGCTCGAGTGAGACATCATAGTGGGTGAATAAGACGAGTGGGGCTAGTCAAAGAACCTTCCTTCTCTGCCTTTCCGAATGATTTAGGAAATTTTAAATACTTGCCTTCTGCAAACTAAGTAGGAAAATGTTAATTTCATGAACGTAACAGCGAGTTGGAATCGACCATGAGATGAATTGAAGCTTTTACGAGTGATGGGCTCACTGTTTTCTCACGCATTAGCCCTCAAATTTACCGTCCTGCTAATACTTGAGTATCAACCAACAATACTTGAGTATCAACCAACAGTTATTCAAATTTGAGTGGCTAAACATGTGAGAAAGTTTAATCCATTTATCTGTCCATGCACTTGATTTGTACTGTTAGACCTTCAACTGTTTTCTTCTGCTCAAGACATAATATCTGGAGCAAAGTGCTTGTCCAAAAATAAGTACCTTCCAGTTCCGAAGGCACATAATAATAATAAGAATATAGGAGGCAACTTATACGAAGCATCATTGCTATTCCTTAATGCTGTGGAACCAACCGCCTGTGAATGCAGCCACAAACATAAAAAGCAATGTGGCATCCACACACATTCCCTTCCTTTGTACAGATATTGCGCAAGGAAATTCCTCCACCTCATCCACTTCGGAAGTGGATTTTGGCCGCACGTAGCGCCGTTATGACTCCAGAGATGATGAGAAAGGAGGTTCCGGGGTGGTAATAATGCCGGAACCCGGAAACAATTTCAATGTGTGTATCTCGGGGATTTCCCTGTTTCTTTTCCGGGGAGGAAGGCGAATATTTGACTGTCCTTGCGGGTTCGCGTTGAACGTCCTTGTAATTGAAAACGCTCGTTCCTGCTGTATGTATTAGACGTTTTGTTCGTCATTTGCATTGGAGAAGTTCCATATGAGTGTACGTGGTGTATGAATTATTATAGACTGTTCCTTGTTTCAGATTATAATTTTTTGGAGATCTGTGAGTTCTCTGCGCGAATCCTGATTGTCCATAGTCATACGCAGTGCTAACCATATGGGTACATCGATGACCAACCGTATTGAATGGTTCCCAACATGGGTGTAACTTGAGAACTAACTTTTTGTGGGTGGGAGTTGGGAGCAGAATGAAAAAGTTTTTTTTGCCAATAAAAATTGCGTCCAGAACAATTTTGCTAAATAGCTGTTAAATATGAGAAATCATAACAATTAGTCATTACTTTGTTTCTCAGGTCCGAGGAGGTTAATAAAAGTACCAAAGTACCATTAACTTGTAAATTTTAATAAACCTGCAAATTTTGGGATACAAGCTACCCCCCCTTGCACTCACCACGTTACGCCTATGGTACCCAATGGACATGGATGTTTATTTGTGAGGTGTTCCAGCGTAGCCTACTGGTTAGCGCTATGACCTTTGGTGCGAACGATCCCGAGTTCGATCCCCGGAAGGAGCTTCTATGTTTCACTCCATTGTAATGGTCTGTGCCGACTCGGTGGCGGACCGCGATCTCGCCACAGAAGTTCCCGGCCTGGGCATTCTTTGCGAGTCTCTTCATCCGACCATCACTCATCTTCATCTTCGCGATCAGCTAAAGGTGGCAGAAAAACGACATAAAACAACAAAATTACAAGTACAAATAGTCATAGTGTTTATAACTAGGTTTAATAAACCTTGGGTTAAAGATGCATCATCTACGTTGTAATTTAGATTTCCTGAGAAGGTTCAGTGTAGCCAAGGCATATTAAATTATTTATTCTTTCCAAAATTTACAAGAGTAGTACAAATTTTGGGAAGGTAATTATTATCAAAATAATTCTACAAGCTAGAATGAGTTACGGGCCTCCCCGATGGCGCAGTGGTAGCGTCGTCGCCTTGTAATCAAGGGGTCCCGGGTTCGATACCCGGTGGAGGCACAAGTGGTTCGGATCCCACTTTAAACTGTAGGTCCAGTCTCAATTAGCCTTACTGTGCATAAAGTGGACTTAAAACAACAAATCAATCCAATAGAATGAGTTACATAAAAGAGAAAACTTGTATGATAATGTATGCTCTTTTGAGGCACATATCGTTGCTTATGCACATGAATTTATACAAAGAATATTTTATGAACATATCACGCTTACCACAATAAAATATCCAGTCACGATAATCACAGTCCTAATAACAATATTTTAATTTTCCAACAAGAAGTCATTTCTTTCTACAATTTGACCAGTGCTACTCTGTATTTATACGTTTTCGTTCTCTACATACCGCAAGTGACCTCTGTTGATCGAGCGCTGATTTACAAGATTTCTGTACGATTCAGGTCTATGGAAGTGTACCCATATCAGTGGTGGAATCTTCCACACCGCAAAAGGAAACTTCACATGTCGTTAGCAGTACAAGGGCTAGTTAGCACATTTCTCCCATACTGAAAAGAGGTTTACAGATACTATCGCCCATTTCTAACAAGCCAGCGGAAAGTAACGATATTCTGTGACTCAGCACAGCTGAGCAAGAAATGAGGTGTCAAAAAGGCAAACAAGATAGATATCGCCAGACACCAAGAATCATCATGGCCGCTATGTGTGAAGGTACGTAAAAGTCGTTCTCCTTTTGTAGGCATGGAGAATGGCAATTGACCGACCACTCCCCCCCCCCCTTGCCTTTCCCTAGAACTCTGCAATAATTCTGACACTTTGAATTAAAAGTTCCAGTTCGAGTAAATGACGGTCGGATTCGTTATTGAATGTGTTGAAGTTTCTAGTTACAGTGTTGCCAAAACATATGAGTAAAATGGACACGATTTCGTAGAATAAAAACACAAATTTGAAATTGTATTCATTTTTGTGAATTACTTGTCATACGGTATATTAGGATAGGAAACATACTATGTCAACATGAGGTTGATTACTAAATAATTACGAAAAGGTCCGAATATATCGAATATATACGTATGGTGTTAGCTGTGGCGGCAATTAGGGGGGCAGTTGCCCCCACCCCCGCAACTTTTCGCCACTTTTCCCCCCGTACTATGTTAAAACTTATCTACAAAGGAAAATAAACTGTCTTTGTCTCCCCAGTTTTAGCATCTCCCACCCCCCATCCTCGGCTTTGGAACCCAATCGTCGCCACTGAGCGTTAGTAATGAGTACGCAAAATTTTGGTCTGGAAGGGAAAAAATGGGTTCTGAAATTTTTTTTCAAAAAGGTGCAAAAAAATATAATTATAAAATGCTTTTATTCAGGTCTAAACCAGTTACATTAACATTCTTTATTCAACACTGTAGCTGCCTTCCCGATGGCGCAGTGGTAGCGTCGTCGCCTTGTAATCAAGAGAT
Source organism: Lepisma saccharinum (assembly GCF_977018435.1). Lineage (NCBI taxonomy): Eukaryota > Metazoa > Arthropoda > Insecta > Zygentoma > Lepismatidae > Lepisma > Lepisma saccharinum. The sequence goes on from NW_028143759.1 coordinate 22,232, forward strand.
CCCGGGTTCGATACCCGGTGGAGGCACATAGTGGTTCGGATCCCACTTTAAACTACAGGTCCAGTCCCGAGTAGCCTTACTGTGCACAAAGTGGACTTAAAACACCAACTCAATCAATCCATCAACACTGTAGCAAATAACATAATTAGGGTTCGATCACAAAAAATTAAATTCAATACAACTTGAAAAAAATAGGCAGAAAAATTATAGTTTTTATACCAATGAAATGCTTACATTTTACTAAAGACGCTGGCATAATATGACATTTTTAGTTCTGCTACTGTAGACAGCAAAACGAAATTTCGGTCGGAAAAAATTTGATTAGAATTGGACGGGTTTAAGTTACAGTGGTGTAAGTAACTTTTTTTTATTAAGAAAAAATGACTTAGACACAGAAACCAGATCTATATAAGTCAATCTGTTAACAGAAAACGTGAAGTATAGCAGAGATTTATTCAACTGTCTACAGATGACAGTTTAAGGTCTAGTGATAAAGGAAACAGCTGTTGCGTTGATCAGCAATGTTCTATGATTCAGACTGTTTTTTCTTTTTAAAAAAGTGACTTACACCACTGTAACTTTAATCCGTCCAATTGTACCTAGGTAGGTACAAATCTGATCACGGTGCGGTACAATTTGGATCAACATTTAATTACGAAAGAGTATCCTTAATATACAACCTTGGTGACAATGAAGTTCGACCAGAAAGGAATACGTGATTAACTGCACAGAGGCATAGCCGGTGGAATGGGTGACCCGCAGAAGTGACGCATGTGTGTAAGAGGAGGCGTGTGAGCAGGCAAGAATCGTGATCCCAGCATGTTGCACCCAAGGTCACGTAAAGAACGAAAACGGGGAACAATACGCGTGACATTGAACTTCGACCAGGCACCAGACCCATACTACGGAAAATTCCAGATAGTGGCGCATTCGACGGAAGCATGACGTCACGGACACGATAAGGGAGTCCGCCGTATATAAGCGCGTGCTGTGCACCGAGGAACCGCAGTGCATCATCACCATGGCCAGGGGCAAACCTATTGACAACACCGTGAGGAGAAGAGTGGTGGAGTTGCAACGGGATGGACTCAGTGAACGGGAAATAGGGCGCCAACTGAACTTACCCAAGTCAACCGTCCACTGCATCATCAAACACCACCAAAATACGGGTACTGCAGAGCCAGGTAAGGCCCCCGGTCGAAAACGCCTGCTGAGCGTGCGTGACCTACGGATATTTAGGCGCTATATCCAGACCAACAATCATGTTTCTGTGGCCGAATTACGACCGTGGACTCGAGAACGCTTTCACATTGAAGTGTCAACCAGAACCATTCGCCGTTACCTACAGCGTTGCGGTTACCGAGTGTACAAGGCGAAACGTAAACCCTTCCTTTCCATGTTGAACAAAGGCAATCGACTACGGTGGGCACGAATGTACAGGGGATGGACATTTCGGCAGTGGAACGGGGTTTTGTGGACGGACGAATCCATTTTCAATGTTGTGTACGGGAAAATACGGAAAACAGTCATTTGTCGGAAGGAGGAACAGAATGAAGCAAAATGTTATGCACGTCGGGTACAGAAACCTGCGTCATTGATGGTATGGGGATGCATGACGGCATCTGGGGTTGGCCCACTACACGTCTGTGAGGGCATTGTGAATGCACACGCCTATACACGCATACTGGAGCGGCATCTTCCCACAGTGCGAAGGCACCTGTTCCACAGGCGGCGTCTCATCTTTCAACACGACAATGCCAGGCCTCATACAGCGCGGCGGACAAGAGAATGGTTGACTCGCCATCACGTGCGAACTCTGCCATGGCCACCATCGAGTCCCGACCTCTCGCCCATTGAGAATGTGTGGCGTGTTCTTAAGCGACGTGTGCAACAGAGGGGACCCACGACAGTGTCTGCTCTTATCGCCTGCCTTCAGGAAGAATGGCACCGCATCGATGTGGAATACCTTGAACGACTCGTCCGCAGCATGCCCCGACGCATTGCCATAGTTATTCGCCGACGGGGCGGCGTCACACCATGGTAAACAGGATCCCCTCTAACAGTGGTCGAACTTCAATGTCACGTGTAGATGGACGAAAATGTTTTATTTTGTGTGGACACCATACATTGCTGCGTTGCAGCGGAAATTTATGTTTTCCTTTGTTCCATGTAGCCTGCTGAATAAAATATGTTCAGCATATGCATGTGTTCTCCTTCTTTCACAACGCACTCCTATATTTGTGACTGGTCGAACTTCATTGTCACTAAGGTTGTATACTACAAGTGCATTTTCTTCTATGGCGTAGCCCGTAGGCCTACAGGAGCAAAAACTGCATGTTCTGTTAGTTTAATAACTTTGTTTTCATCGTTACATAATTCAAAATATAGGAAAAGTATGTATAGCTATGCCTAAAGTATGTAGCACCCCACTCTCTTCCATAACATTGTAAAGTAATGTGAAATATTGTTCAGTAAGACACGTTCTTTAGTCAAAAGAACATGATTTAATTAAAAGAGCAAATAATAAGTTCACATGAAAGACTCGAAAGCATTCGCGTGATGCCTCTCACGGTATGGGGTAACATCTCTCTGCTAGTTCGTCAAATAAAAATCAAAGTTAAGTTTGCACTAAGAAAAAGGAAGTCTATTTTACTTCTTTGCAAACTAAATACTTATATGCCTGACATATAATCCATTTCACTCAAAGAAATTAAACTTCTTATAATTCAACTTCATCACACTATTCAAAACCCGAGCCCGAACTTCAAAGTCAAGACAAAAGACAATCGTAATTGCCATGGCAACAGCTCTTAACAAGATAAGTATATACAGGTTACTCACTATCATGACATTATCAGTGATAGGTAAATTACAGAAATTAAGATTAAAGAACAATAAACATTTGTACAAGAGAATTAATAACAATAAATATTAGTGCAATGGGAAAGGAAGTGTCAATTGCTTCCCTCCGAAGAAAAATCAAAATCGACAACGAACTGGAAAACTTTCAACAGTCTAGGAGATTTTGGTTTCAATCTCTGGATAACAGTTTACAATTCTTCATATATTTAGTTCACTAGTTCTAAGATAAACCTGGACGCTTGAAGAAAGATTCATTTTTTGTACAGCATGGAACTTCTGATACATTTTATATAGTCGATGGCATTTTATGCAAATAAGAAAACCAGATCAAATAAACAATCAGCAGCCTATTCAAATAAGCTCTCGTTGTACAACATGTCGTAACTACAAACTCATAGAAAACTTTTCCAGTGCCAGGCCATTCCAAAGACACCTTCCTATGGATCGTGAAGATTTCAACTTAAATCGGTTCTTCGTTCCATTTTCAGTAATTTACTAGAATCAATCTTCTTTTTCATATCTTCTGGTGAAGAAATCCATTTCTAATGGCTAGCTTTAAATTTCCGGCCCCTCATTTACTTGTCTACGGAATTATTATCTTCTAGCTCCTTTTAAATCGACACTCCATCCAGCATTAAATATAATATTCTATGTATAAGACTGATCTCAGTTTTATACTTTCGCAGAAACGACTAACCAACAGCATATCTTATGGTAAATCTAGGATGATCAGAGTTCGTCTGAATCTGTAACCTATTCAGCTGATCAGAAATATGAACAATTTCACTACAGATATGACCAACATCTGAGGAAAATTTGTCTCGTTTAGTTTCAACTGTTTTCCTCCATTCTTCGTCAGCTTTTCTGTATCCCTCGGTTTCATTTTCATTCTCAGCAAGTTTCTCTGCCACTTTCTGGTTAATGGTATCTTCTGAGTTATTTGTAATAACAGTTACCTGATGATTCACCTTTTCAAATACTTCATTCCTGAAACTGCTCTGTTCCTCAGTAATTTCCTTACGGAAGTTACCCTGAGATTGTTCAACCTCTTCTCTCAACAGGGCAATTTCTTTTTGCACATTTGATTCCACTTGTTGAGAGTTTGTTTCACATGTCTGACGTAAGTTAACGGTCTCTGTTTGAATGCTATATTTTATCTTCTGTTGATTTTCTTCCATTTTTACAGTCAAATTGTCCAGCCTCTGTCCCATCTCCAAAGCAGATTCTGTGAGTTTCGAATAACCCTGTGAAAACTTCTCTTCTAAGCGCCGTTCTGATTCCACCAGATTTCTACCACTTTCCTCTAACTTTAAGTTCAAACTGCGTTCCAACATGGCTACATTCTCCTGAAACTTAGCTTCCAGACTTCTAGAATTTTCTCTAATGTTTTCCTGAATTTTTGATTCCAGAGAATACAAAGCATTGGCGTTTTCTTGGATCTTGGCTTCCAGATTGCTGGAGTTCTCTTTAATGTTTTCCCGAATTTTAAATTCCAGAGCCCTTGTACTTTCCTCCAACATAATCCGTAATTAAAAAAGCAGATCTGCTGTAACGGGAACTGACTGCACTAGAGATTCATTATCCTTAGACGACGATTTACTTGCACTTCTCAACATCTTCTTATCCATATTCTTCTATCACAGAATTTCCATCACAAACACAAATTAATTAATTACACTTCGCGAACACAGAAAAATGAACACCACTAAGGAAACAACAGATTTCGAGCCCCGCGTTGTTGCGCCAAAATCTTGACACGTTCTTTAGTCAAAAGAACATGATTTAATTAAAAGAGCAAATAATAAGTTCACATGAAAGACTCGAAAGTATTCGCGTGATGCCTCTCAGGGTATGGGGTAATATCTCAGGGGGTGCTCGTTGCTATGTGCAGTACGTATGCATTTCGTCATCTGGGAAGAATCGGGTTTGGTGCGGGGCACATTTATCTACTAACACGTCGCAAAAATCGGAACAAGCAGGTTGTTGATTTTGTAGAGTTCGATTTTTTTTTTTTTTTTTTTTTGCATTTTTGTACTTGTAGACTGCATTCATGTCTAATTGTGCTGTAGCAAACTATGAAAACTATAACCAGAAAACTAATGAAACTGACATAAAACATCATAGATTTCCAAGTCGATAATTGTGTAAGTAAACAGTGGATTCATGCTTGTAGACGAAATGTAAAAAATGCAAGTGTTCAGTGCCAATGATTGTGAAGAAGACTTTGTGCGAGATCTAAAAGCAGAACTTCTGTATTTTCCACCAAAGAACGTGCTGACGCCAACTGCAGTGCCATCGCTAAAGTTACACCCAATTACTTTAGTACCAAATAATCGAGGGAATGGTGTAGTTCTCCTAAACACTTATCTTCACAATATGATTCGATTATAGAACGTGTTGATGAGATTTGCAGAGATGTACGCTACGAAAGACATGCAATAAGGAGACGTGCCCTAAACAGGCTAAAGACTATGCTGCCAAAAAAGAGAAAAATATATAGACGAAGGCATATACACAAACTGCAAGCAATGTTTAGTTGTTGGAAAACATATTCGATCGTTTACAAAGGAGAAACACACGTTTGCATAATGAAGCAAATAAACGTTGATAAGCGTGTATTAAGTCAAAACAAGACTATTCTAGAGAGATTAATGAATGAATACCTGAACTTATTTTCTATACTCTTTCGAAACACAGCGTTACTCCCTATTTTTTTTCAATTTATTCTAGATTAATAACTTTATGTTACGATAGTACTCCAGATACTAATACAATTCTGAATAACATAAGTAAAAGGGCAGGTAGAGAAGGTGGAAGGAGGGAACAAAAGATCGTGAAGTGTCTGAGTCCGAGATTTATCTTGTAAAAATAGTCTCAGCTTTATAGGTTGGAAAGATAAACGGACCGACGGATAGGGTTTATTTTTATTATTTAATTTTTACATCAAAGGGTGTACAGAAGTGAATGTTATTAGGAAGTAGGAAAAACATTTTAGGAAACATGGCAGTACAAATTGATAAGGAGTTGTTGGGAATGTTATTAGGGAGTCCAAGATACAGCAAGACTTAGAGAAGGAGATAATTAGGGACAAATAATCTTGCATTATCCCACTCCGAGCAGCTGAGAGCTAAAGAGGAGGAGAAAATACGGGAAATATGAAAGAACTAATTTGATGATTTTAGAGTTTACAGGACAAGATTTTACCACATGATTATTTGCATGGGTTGCGAAATATTTAGAATTTTAATGAAATTTCGGAAATGTCTTTGTTGAAAATTCTTGTTGTTTCCCTCAGACAGTGGCGTAGCGGTCGCCCCCGCAATGCGGGAGGGGGGGGGGCCGAGGTGTAAGGGCCTACAGTTTAAAGCGCCTCCACTGGCTATCGAATTAGGGACCAAAGGTGATTGAAGAAAACCGACACTCCATGTCAGTTGTTGTGGATTCATCGCGATTTCTTACTATTCAGGGACTTGAATTTCGAGATGATGAGTCTGAGGCAAACCTTAACAAAGGGAATTTCTTCGATACTCTTGAAGTTCATTTCAAAATGAGGGGATATTATTTGGAAAGTATTGAACTTGAACCTTAAAATGCAAATTACACTTAAAATTCGATTCAAAACATATCGCGGGCATTTAAACCAACGCTTATTAGGATTTGCCATTCTTCAATCATTAGATGCAGGTTCGCTCTTTCTCGTACATATCAAAATCGAAGAAGAATACTTGAGAAGATTAATTTCTTCCAACGTCACGTTTATTTTGCAAGAAAATTAAAAATTAAACTCTTCTAAGCATTTTTTTTAGTCATTTATATTATTATCTTATAACTTAAATATTTATATCAGTAGTTTCGTCTCAAGAAAGACGATGAATTATAAAATTATAATTGTCTTCCAATACTGAAATAGGCCACTAGAAACAAGGCAACTTACGAATGAAATAGAATTAGTACCCATATTAAAACTAATCATATGGAGATAAACTCGTAATCAAGAAGTAAATTTAGGCAGTAAACATCCACACTAAATAAAGGACAAACACAAAACACCATACATGAATATAATAACTATAATAATAATAATTATTATTATTATTATTATTATAAGTATTATTATATGTGTTTTAATGTGACTGCCCCCAACAATATTTTGTTGCCTCCCTTCCGCCCCCCCCCCCGTCACATTTCCCTGGTGCCGTCACTAGTTGGAAGAAAATGTATTAGGACGTGGAAAGTAACATCAGCTGTTGACAGTGTTACACCAAAGGATGCGATACGTATGTGCTACTGTTTGTATAAACGATAGGAATATTAAGCATACATTTATAATTGTTGCGACTTGAGAGATATTTCCGTCATTTGATCGTAGGAAGAGGTTTTCTGAGACATAGTGGGATTATTATACACATACATGAGAAAGGGTGGTTGTTTAAAGATAGAGACGTATTTTCCGAATTTTTAAAAAGTTCAGATAAAACGAGAATTTAGCTTTACTGTCATGAAAAGAAATAACGCAGTACAAGGAAAGAATAACTCTTCATATTTCTCGCACCTGGTGGGATGCAACACACACGCACAAGAGTATTGCAGGAAGTCTATGAACGAGGATGAAGAGGGATATGTGAAATTTGACTTACCTGCGGGGTGAATTAGTAGATTCGAATAGAATATTCTTAAGGTTGATATTGTTTTTTGTTTTTTTTTAAGTCCACTTCATTCGCAAATAGGCTAAATAACGAACCGACCTACAGTTTAATGTGCGATCCGATCCACTTTGCGACTCAATTAGGTATCGAACGCGGGGACACTTGATTACAAGACCTCGACGTTATTACTATACCATCGGGGAGGCATCCAATGTACACAAATATGTTGATTCCAATAACACGTTATATGCATAATCTGATAATAATGCACTTTTTTGCATATTTTTTTTCAATTATAGCATGTCTAAAATAATCATTGAAGTTGGGATTTTTATAACTTCAGGAGGCACAGCTCTGTAAATGTGAGGTATAAAATAAATGCAGGTTTGCCTTCAATACGTGTTGGTTTTGTTACGTTTCTACGCTTCGTGAAACACACTTTTGCAGGAACGGCTTCTTGCATCCACCTGGGGCCTTGCTCTAGCTAAACGTAAAATATATTTGTTTAGCATAATGGAGGGTTACTTTTCCTGCCGAACTTACTAGAAAACAAGGATTCTATTGGGATCATACGGCTTTGAATGACAGTATCAATGAAGATTTTTGTACACTACTACTTATAATAATCAGCATAAAATATTAATTAGGAACTTTCTTTTTCGTCAACAGGATTTAACATCCTTTTTAATTATTCAGCAAATATTCAATTCATCACCTTTTTGACATTAATTTCCTTGGCAGGACAGCTGTTTTAGTGCAAATTTTGGCGATCATAAGTACACGTAAGCCAGATATTAGCTAATATTCGTGCTGTTATGTTACTATTCTTGTACCGTCTTTGTAACATTTCATGTAATAATAGTAATATGTAGAATTGCTTAATTTACATATTCAAGTGAATAGACCTATGAATTATATTAATGTATTAATTTAAACATTTGCTTCATTGTTGTCGTTAATGTTATTATTATCCTTTTTCTGAAACACTTGGCTCACACACCCTCCCCCGAAATATATTTCTAGATGCGTGCCTGCCAAAGGATAAATTTTATCAAGCGGTGGTGCTACCGGGCTTAGAGGCTAAAGGGAAAACAAACAAGTATTTGCGTCGTAAGCTGAAAAAAAAAGAAACGGCACAATATCACAAAGAAACACTTTATGAAACTTATGTCATAGAAGGGGTTGTTTAACAACATTAAGAACAATAAATGCTTTCTATTTGTAATGTACTAAGTATTGCAATTTTGAATAGTCTTTTGTGTTCGTACTACTCATTTAAAAACTTTTTTGTTGCTCCCAGCGTCAAGCTTAGAATTTAAAGAAAAAATGTAAATTTTCATAGTGCACGACATTCAGAAAGAAAGAAGGTCCAGAGGAAAATATTTCAAAACTTCCGAAAGATATAGTAGTAATGAAAAAGAGACTCACTTAAATGTACGATGGATAGAGAGTTGTATGGAAGCGAGACAAAACACAAGGTATATTTAATAAGATACCTAGCAGTCAATAACCAAGACACTGCATTTTTAATATTAATGTCCTCATGATTAACGACCCTTATTTATTCTCACCACGCAATGGTAAATATTTGGAGCTTTATCCCAATTTCCAGAAAAATATTTTGTGTTTCTGCTATTTTTCACTTTTTTTTGGCATGATATCCCGGATCACTTTTACGAGACGGGACGAGACGAGACGAGACAGAACCCTTCGAGACGGGACAAACTAATATTTTCGAGACGAGACACGAGACGAGACAGCGTTTTCACGAGACGGGACGAGACAGACCAAAGTCTCGTGGGCAACACTAGTCGGATGTATAATTACTAACAAATTTATTTATTTAACACAAACCGATGTTGATTGTAATTTGTATGTTCACATTTTTGTGGCCGCGGTGGCTCAGTCGGTAACGCGTCTGACTACCATGCTAAAGGTCCCGGGTTCGATCCCCGGCCGGTTCAAATCCGGTAACTTTTCTAACGTTGTAAGCGACCCCGGCGCCCACCCAGCGTCGAATAACATGGGTACCCTGGGGGGTAAAGGCGGTCAGGGGCGTGATGCTAATCACTTCACCCTCACTCACGACCGGATCAAGAAAGTGTGGGGCGTTACACCCCCTATACGCCTTCATGGCGTGGTGATATGCACAGGGGAGCATTTTACCTTTACCTTTACATTATTGTGAAAAACGTTGTCGGAAATGTGCATTTCGAAGATCGCGTATTGACTTTCACGCTATTGGAAATGAAATTCACTTACATCTTTAATTCGAGTTACATAGAGTTGTATGCACGATGGTAAATATTGCATGAGTGAATATTATACCCATCATTGAAATTTTTGCAACTTTGTTCAATTTTGGTATTTCACAAATACCTTGAGGTTATTTTTGTACTCAATATAAACCAATGGATGTTATATTATTTCTTTGTAGTACATTTCTGTCAAAAGAGCAAGATCTATGATTAGTGTAATGCAAGTTACTTCGTTAATGTACAAATGTGTGTCGCATATCAGCCTTGAAATATATTTTCCGGTTATACAACGCAAACACACATGGAAATGGGAATGGAAAATCTGCGGACAAAGTCCTTTAACGAATGATTCGTACACTTGCACGGTCAATCATTGTGAGTCCATGTAACTTTTCTCCTTTATTGTTTAATTAAACTAAGAACTAAGATATTTTCATGGATATTCTCAAAGCGTTTCATTTACGGTGTGATCATGAATCTATTTCTATAGGCTTGAATTAGTAGGTTAAGGCATTTAAGTTTGATGTTCCTAGCACTCATCAAGTATTTCGAGTAGGTTAACTTAGTTAAAGTAGTACTTGTACACTTTGGCTCGTCTTCTGCACGCGTGTGTATGTAAAGTTCTTAATACGAAAAACTAGAACTATGACATCGATAACTTGCAGCCAAATTTGAACCAGAGAAATTTAAAATATCTGCAAATTACAAACTGGAATTGAGTTTTCAAAGTCTGAAACTACTATCTTACAAACTATTTCGTTATTCTTCCTCCACATAAAACTTTCCAATTTTTTTTTGCATGTGGGAGTTTGATCCGTATATTATTGTACAGTAAATAAATATATGAAGAAGGTTGGGAATTCTTTCGAATTTAGAGTAAGTTTCAAATGCAGAGTAAAATTTTATCTAGATTGTATATTGCTTCTTTCACTTGATAATTTGAGAAATAAAGTTACATTATGAAGAACGGTCAAGATGGGATTTTAAGTATATCAGTATTATTTTAATACTTTCTGATATATAAAATTTGAAATGTTCTTGGAAATGATTGCAACGTTCTGAATGAATAAGAAGGAACGATTCAGTCAGAAAACTAAATATTAGGCTTTTGTACTGCGTTGTGTTAAATATTGTAAATTGATTATACCGGACTACTATCGGATTAAAAATTAGGGATATTAAAGTTTGGACCCAATTAAAAGTTAACCAGTAGAACCACATAAAAACGAGTTGCATCAAAATTCAGCTTATTCAATTCTGTGTCAATCTATACTTACCATTTTGTTTTCGATCATGCCTTCTATTTTTATCGTCGTGAGGACAAAATAGGATATTTTTTAGTTTGGCAAACTATCGCTCTCTTTGAAATTCTATAAATAAAGAACGGGTGTTTTTTATTTATATATTATATATTATATATTTTATTTATTTATTATCCAAACTCTAATATCCATAATTTATAATCCGATAATACTCCTGTGACGTTCTGTGAGGCCGTAGTACCTCGGAGGCCTCTGTCGATCTCCGTGGGATAGTTGTTAGAACAGCGCACTACGACGCAAGGTTCGAATCCAATCGGGTAATACATTGATTTGTTCTTAATGAGAAAATTGAGAATTTAGTAAATGTGATAGTATATGTGGAAACAAAGATTGATTTGCTTTATTTTACTTCGCTTTTTGTGCTGCTTTTGGCTAATTTGCGAAGATAGGGATGAGTGATGAAATGATGAATGAACACTCACAAACATCCATGCCCAGGCCAGGATTCAAACCCGGACCTCTGGCGTTGAAGCGCGATGTGCTAACCACTACGCCAAGGAGACCGGCTTGTGGAAACAAAGAAAGAGAACGACGGGGGGGGGGGGGGGGGGTACTACCGCTTATGGATTTTCCTTTCATATTTAAAAAGAGGACAGAAAAGCAAAAATAAGCCAAATCTGTCAATCAATTATTTCTTGGTAACTCTTTCACTATGCAATTCTTCTTTAGTATGCAACGTTTTTATTAAAATCATAATATGATTTATGAAATGATGAAATCTGAAATGCTAATGAGAACACGGACAACCTTCTTTGTAATATATGTATCAGGTTTCAGAAACATGATTTTTTACAATACGTTTGCATGTGCTATTTTGCCGCTTTTAAAAGTAGCATGTTTTAATTATGTTACTAATCATTAAAGGAATACCTCAATATCATCCCGAAGTATGATAATTAATATTTCCCCCTCAAAGTAATGAAACACTTTCCCTCTTTGAAACTCGCATAGAAATGATAGCGGCCATTTGCTTCGGCCAAGCCCCGAACGAACATAACCTAAGGGGCACCGAGCATAACCGAGCCTCCCATATGATGTCACGCTCTCGTGCATGATCGGCAATTTTCGAATGGCGCTACCTTATATATTAAGTTACCTTAATAATATCTCTCTGCTAGTTCGTCAAATAAAAATCAAAGTTAAGTTTGCACTAAGAAAAAGGAAGTCTATTTCACTTCTTTGCAAACTAAATACTAACATATAATCCATTTAACTCAAAGAAATTAAACTTCTTATATTTCAACTTGATCACACTATTCAAAAACCGAGCCCGAACTTCAAAGTCAAGACAAAACACAATCGTAATTGCCATGGCAACAGCTCTTAACAAGAAAAGTATATACAGGTTACTCACTATCCTGACATTATCAGTGATAGGTAAATTACAGAAATTAAGATTAAAGAACAATAAACATTTGTACAAGAGAAAAGATAATTAATAACAATAAATATTAGTGCAATGGGAAAGGACGTGTCAAGTGTCTGTTCTGGCTAATCCCTGAGCACAAGATCTTGAAAAGCCTTGCAGTTTTTTTAACGTCAGTGTGGGACGTCTTCTCATGAATGCCTGAAAAAATCTATTCCAGCAATATTGTTCTCACCCCAAGGGTGGGTCACATTATTTTCTACTGCAAAAGGGTACGCAGCTACCCGCACTTCTTTCGGTGTCAATCCCAGTCCTTGCCCTTCCAAATACATCAGTATCTCCACAATTGCGTCTTCCATCTGCATGGAGAAAACTGTCGGATGGCCATCATCAATCCTGGGAGGGGATGGAACACCCGCTGCTTCTTGACGTGCCATCGTTACTTTGTTTTGGAGGGTGGCAAATGAAGCATGATAAAGTTTCGATGCTCCGAGTATAGATAAGTGTCCCTCTAGATTACTCTGTACGGCATTTTCGAGAACTCGGGACGAATACTGTTGATGTACCTTCTTCGGTGTTCGTTTGCGAGGCATCTGTAACAATAAATTGAACAACGCATTTACTTTGTGAAGTAATGTGTTGCACGTGCTACGGTAATGGAACTGTATACCTCGCTGATCGAAACTGTACCATTTCTACCGATCGAATATGTACCACTTTGTGCATGGAAACAAATATCTCTGTAGTTCCCTTATATCTCACCATGTGGCTACACATGCAACATGCTACAGCCACCACATGCTTGTCCACGTTTGACTTGAATTTCGCTGTCCTACGTTCACGCATAAACACAGGGCACGCCAAATGACAGGCAGACGTTTATATACAAAGCACTTATTTTATCCACAACGTACTCACCTTGCCATACAAAATTACGTCTGTTTCTCCGGGTTTTCCGTAGAATTTCTCGATGTTTCTGCACAACACACCTGACACCACACGCAACAACTCTCATTCCTCAAATCAGCGTTGTCAGTAACAGGAAGCAAAATATTCGACTTTTTAGAACGGGTGATCGAAATAGTACCTATATCGAAAATGTACCGCCCTACCCTAGTAATTAGCCATATACGTATAATTAATATAATACCATTTTGTATCTCTCGTTCTGCTCTACAAAATGAGACTATAGGATTTTATGTAGCTGCTCAAGAAGAGTCCAATATTTTAACAAAACATGAAAGAAAAGTAAGAGAAAAGGTGCTGAAACGTCAGAAAGAGGTTAAAAATGGGATAAATGCTCTAATCTCGCAAAAAGGTGTAACAGAGTGTGTTCATTTTACTTGATTCCATGCCCTAAAATACACATCTCAAACGACCGGTATGAAAACAGCTACATCTTTGGAAAGGTGCCGCACCTTAAAATCCGTTCCTTAGTAATGACAGTCAAGGTATGAATGGTTGAATGACTGTCAGACAAAAAAAAATGTACAGAGAAGTAGGGTAACGAAAACAAGAAAAGAAAAAGAAACTATAAAAGCAAGTGGGGAACATCGGAATTGCTAATGATGCAGAGAATAAAGTTAAACTTGGGGCGTTGCCATCGGGGTGGCGAGGATGGGCTAGCTCTAGGGTACGCACCGAAAGGGTCTACGTGAGACATTTTCAAAATCATACGTAGTTGACAAGTATTACACATACACACGCAAAGGGGGGTGGATAATAAAGTGTGTGAGAAAGAAAGAATGAGACAGAAAATCGAAAGAAGAATAGAAAGAAAGAAATGCAGAGGAAGAAAGATGAAGATGCAGATGAAGAAAGAGATAACAGAAATAAAGAGAAACGAGATAAAAGAAAGAAAGAGAGAGAAAAGGTAGAAACAAGGAATGGAGAAACACAAAGTTACATTCTACTTACAGGAAAAAACGGATCGTTAAATTTAGAATAAACTACAGACATACGTTACAAATAAAACGACACCGAAATGCCTATTGGGATAATCGCGTGAATGATGAACTGAATGATTCAACAAACATGCTTTAACCAGGGTTCACTATGGAATCATTGGCTTCGTGGTTCGATACACTGACCATATACGCATACATCGGCAGATACTGAGAAAGTACTTTTTAAGTCAGTACGGCATTTAAGAATTGTTATTTTTTTCTTATTGTCGTAGCAATAATACATGTGAATGCAGAATACTACTGTGTCATAATTCTCCGTACCTATTTATACCTTTTACCAACTAAGTTCAAGTAAAGCGAGTCGTTGTCCTTTATTGTTTATATCACTTCCCTTCCTTCCATTCTCACAATGTCATTTTTTCCTGTAGATTTTCCTGATCATTCACCACCTTTCTATCAGAAATTTATTCTCACTTTGTTTTATGTATTCCTACAGCAACTTACAGGAACTTTTCGGTATGGTGCTGCCATCTATATTCATCCTTTTAACTTAAGTGCTCTGCTTTTGTGATTTGTGACGACGCTGACAAGATATAGAAAGACAAGTTAACTGTAAGAATGTCAAATCTATAATAATAATTATTGTGGAGATAGTATGGTTCCCAGCCAGACAAAATTCTGGATTGAAACGTTGGATCTGATAACGTTTCTTGATTTGATGAGCAAGCGCGTTTCTATTGACACCGTGGACTAGGGCATCTCTTTAGACACTACTATGCATAAAAATAATAACGGAAATTTACCGCTCTCCAGAAATTTGCACCACGTCGTGCTCGGATGGTACCGAGGCGGCCTTGTAAAAATCGAGATGTCCAGACACGTCGAGACGAGGCCAAGAACGACAGAGA
>NW_028143759.1:42500-44451 GCF_977018435.1 Lepisma saccharinum
TGCATACGATAGTCTGTTTAAATTTATTAGTTTTATTTAATTGAACAATGTACGGAAAACACTAATATCATTTTTTTTTTATTTTCAGGTTATTCGTGCGGATCATCTTTTCTATTTTGTTTGAAGTGTATTTGATAATACGAAGCGGTAAGTAATTTTTAAACAAGAACAATATCTTTTGTTTAATTTTTAATAGATTCAGTTACAGTGTAGTGCATATAATTATTTCATTACTATGAAAATAAGTGATGTTGCTTCGGAGTTAACTATTGAGGGGGCGGTGGAAGATGAAATGTGTTAATTACATTCACAATAGAACAGTTTGTATTACAGTGAGGATTTTTTAACTACCCAAGAAGCTAGCGTTATTTGAAAAAGATTTTTTTTTTACTACCCAAGAAGCTATTGTTATTTGAAAGAGATAGATATTTGTATTTAGAAAAACAGAGACATTTGAAGAAAATTGTTCTGGCGCATTTACGATTCGAACCTAAGACTTTTGATTTTGATGTGCACCAAGATTTTCTATTTTTATTTTATGTTATTTTTTCTACCACTTTTGGCTAAACGCGACGATGAGTGATCATGTGATGAAGGGATACTTACAAATAACATCTTTACCTAATTCGGGATTCGAACAAGGGACCCCTTTGGCGCGCCAGCATTCTTAAAATATAACTTTTTGTAATTCAATGTAGCTTTTTCTACCGATGCGTAACCGCGACGGTGAGGATAAGTGATGATATGATGCAATTGATGAAAGAACACAAAAAAAACCAATGCAAAAAAAAAAAAACACAAAAAAACAAAACAGGAATCGAACCTAGGATCTCTGGTGCTGTGCTAACCACTTCACCAAGCGGTATGATATTTGGGAATATGGTTTTTTGGCATAAAGTTATGTGCATCGGAATATAATATTGTGTCAACCATGTAAATGTATGTATCTTCACGGTAATTCCGAAGAGGGCGCCCCTCTGCGGAAATTTTTGTGAGTTTTTTCTAAGCGTGTGTGGCGATGCGGTTTCAAATTTTTATCCCATTTTAAATTGTAGGTCCAGTCCCAATTAGCCTTACTGCGCATAAAATGGACCTAAAATACCAAATCAATCAGCCAACAACCAAACAGTATGCTATTTGGGAAACTTGTCTTCTGACATAAAGTTATGTGCATTGGAATATAATATTGTGTCAACTATGTAAAACTATGTAAAAGTATGTACTTTCACGGAAATATCGAAGAGGAAATGATTGATAGCAATTGTATTATATGTAATAAATTTATAAAATTAAAAAATAACCACCTTGAGACTTATCCAGATTTTATTTTTCAGCGAAATGACCATCGACGCAAACATGGTAATTGTGAACCCCACGGAAGTGGACGTAGTGTGTGTATGAAACGACCGAGGATATTACCCATGTTTTCACAGTCGAGTATTTATGATGGCAGGGAAGAACACCACCGAAGTAGACAATGATATTGTTACGGAAATTTTAAAGTTCTGTACATGTTCGCACGATTATGTCGACGTGTACTGTCTCTGGAACTCATTGAAGCGTTACACTCCAGATTACGCTGTGATTTGCAATGGATGTTACGAATGTTTGGATAATCAGGATGGACATTCTTGTGAGATGGACCATTTCTTGAAATGCGGCGGCAAAGGATCTGAATCTGAATGTCATAGGTGCATATGGAGCAAGATAAGAAGTGTGAGGCAGTATTTCCAGGAACCAGAGAATACGTTACATGTATTTCAGTTCTATCAACGGAGCCACCCTGAATTCAAGGGAGATCCGCTAGGAGATGAGCAGGTATTCTACAATACCCTTTGCACTCTTTGTGAGATGTCTTCACTGTTGAAAGAACTGGTGGTATGCATTGCAGAGAATGAGCGGACATATGGTGCGACCAGATGGCGAGATAGGTGTTAAGGTAATGGATGTT
>NW_028143760.1:0-44349 GCF_977018435.1 Lepisma saccharinum
GCTGTGCTTACTGTCGCAAAAGTAGGCCTAAGAGTGAAGAGGAAGCAACACCAACTTCCAGCACAACGTGAGGCACTGCCAGGTACAAGTTCATCGACACCAATTATTGAATTAAGAGAACATGAGTGGTTTTGTGTGCTATGTAAAGAATCCCATGTAGAGAATATGGTGCAGTGTCAGATTTGTTAACAGAAGAAACAGAAGTTATGAATAGGTGGAAGGAATATTTTATGGAATTGTTAGAAGGTACAAATATGGAGGAACAAGCTGATGAAACAACTCTAGAAGTTATATTGGAAGAAGATGACATAATTAAGGAAGAAGAACTTAATAATGCCATAAAAAAGGTAAAAATCGGTAAAGCTGCAGGTCATGACAGGATTACACCAGAAATGGTTAAATATATGGGAAGCATAGGAAATAAATTATTACTCCATACTATTAACCTTGCTTGGAAATATAAAAAGACACCAAAAGACTGGAGAATTGCAGTAATCACACCAATATTCAAAAAAGGAGACAACCGATTATGTTCAAACCACAGAGGAATTTCATTGTTGAGTGTCCCAGGTAAAATCTATGCAAGAATATTGGAATACAGGCTCAGGCAAGAAATTGAACACCAACTAGAAGAAAGCCAAAGTGGATTTAG
This sequence comes from Lepisma saccharinum, assembly GCF_977018435.1. Classification (NCBI taxonomy): domain Eukaryota; kingdom Metazoa; phylum Arthropoda; class Insecta; order Zygentoma; family Lepismatidae; genus Lepisma; species Lepisma saccharinum. The sequence continues at coordinate 653 of NW_028143760.1, forward strand.
ACGAAATCGAAGCTGCCAGGATTTAATTTTTACACTAAGACAAATATCAGGAAAAGTGATAGAATATAATAAAGAAATTCATATGTATTTCATAGATTTGGAAAAGGCATTTGACAGGGTACCTTGGATTAAATTATGGGAAATGCTGCAAAGAAGAACAGTAAATGATAACCTGATCGCTAGCATACAGAGCTTTTACAATAACTGTTGTAACTACATCCGTACAAGTAACATAAAATCTGATGAATTTTATACATTAACTGGAGTAAGACAAGGCTGCACTTGTCTTACAAAGTCCACTTCTGTTCATAATTTTAATTGATGAAATTACAAAAATTTGCAAAAGAAAGATCAAACCCTTTACTGTTGGGAATTGGCTCATGAGAACTGTACAAATATCAGAATTAGCTTTTGCAGACGATCTTGTTTTATTTGCTAAAACTGAAAAGGACTTACAATATAATTTAGATGTATGGAACAGAGAACTACAAAAGGTAAATATGAGAATTAACACCAGTAAAACAAAAATAATGATAATAAGTGGGGAACATAGAACTCATACCATTAAGATAGAAGGCGAGAGCTTAGAACAAGTAACAAAGTTCAAGTATTTAGGGTCTATAATAAGCAGCAGTGGGAAAATAGATGAAGAAGTAAATAATAGAATTGCTGCAAAAGGAAGATTATATCATGCTCTAAATAGAAACTTCATAAATTAAAAGGAAATTACGAAGAAAACAAAGTTGACAGTTTACAAAACAACGTATGCACCTACACTAATTTACGGGTGTGAATTATAGCCAGTAACAACTAATTATTCTAGCAAACTTCAAGCAACTGAAATGACATACCTAAGAAGAATAGAAGGAAAAACAAAACGAGATAGAGTAAGGAATCAGACAATTCGAATGAGCCTTAAGATCCAACCTTTACAACAACAAATAGAAGCGTCGCAGTTGAGGTGGTTTGGTCATGTTCACAGAATGAATGAAGAAAGGATACCTAAAAAGATATGGCAAGCTAAAGTAGATGGAAAGAGACCAAAGGGAAGACCAAGGCAGACCTGGGACGGCTGGATGGAAGAAGTTTTGAGGAGAAGAGGATTGGATACCAACAGGGCAAAAATGTTAGCCAGGGACCGAGAAGGATGGAGAGCTCTTTGAAAAACCTCTACACCTGACGGTAGAAGAGGATCGACTAAGTAAGTAAGTAAGTAAGTCAGATTTGTGACCAATGGGCTCATGACTCCAGTGCAGGTTACGAGCCTTCAATGAAAGGTGTCTATGTTTGTGATTTCTGCACTTGAAATGATGCAGAAGTTCAGTACTGTGTCTAAACCTGTGCCTACAATTTGCCATAGCCATTAGCTAGCTACAGTTTCTTTGGACGTGTCCGTATTTTCAGTTGCAAAGTCAAATCTAAGTAATTGAAAGTGAGAAAGGTGCCTGTATAGCCTATATTACTCCTGTCCCTGTAATAGTGTCCCGTAAAAATTTTAGTTATGATTTGTCTATCCAATGGAACCTAGTAGAATACATGTAGGAGAGTCAGAAAAACTTGGGTAGACATCACCATATTCTGGACCGGATGTTTTAGACGCCATTTTCCAAAATGGCCGACAGCGACAATATTTTGCTTTTATTTCCGCTCCTGAAACTGTTACAGTCATAACTTTGGTGTCTAAATATATGTTTTGAAGGGTGAGGAATGGAATAAAATGGTTCCTGAAGTTGTCTGATTGTTATTTATTTCAGAAAATCTGTTTTTTTTCATCTATAGAGGATAATATGAACAAATACTGACTACAATTATTTGGAAAGTTACATTTACACAACATAAAGGATTTTTTTAAAAATAAAATAAAGTACACATTAAAAAAATTATATTCCAATAAAGCACACATGGTAATTATGAAAACTCTGAACTTAAATGTTTTTTTCAAGTTATTGCAACAATCTGCATATTAATAATATGATAATTTCTTATTTTTCTCCCGCACTATCTTTTACATTCTTCGCCGCATTTGCAATACTCAGTACATGGTAAATATTTCATACGACATTTACATCTACTAGTAGTACATGCTTTACAAGTACACTGTATTAGTAGCTCAGAAGGCACTTCAGGAAGGCAGATATCAGGCTTTAGTACGCCATTTGCATCTTTTCACCATCCATAATCGGTTGGTTGCAGGGTTCCATCAGGAAAGTAGCTTCGTAAAAGTTTTAAGCATTCCTGCAGAACCAAAGAAACAACTTCTCAAATGTCCATTTCTTATTGAGAAAGATGAGGGTGGTAGCTTAGATATGTGCTTCTGTTTGTGTAATTAATAACGAAGCTCATCAAATGTCTTATACTTTGAGCACGGATGTAAAACTTGAACAACACATTCCTCTGCTTTATCAAGTGCTTCTTCAGACAATAGTATTTTCTTCTGCAATTCCAATTAGTAATATTTCTGGTGATGCTTTCAGTGAAGATGGCTTTCTTCCTATCTTGCTTGTAACATCACTACCTGTAACGATGTGTGCCCTAATTAAAGTGCTGCAAAGCGTAGCTCCCAGTTTTCTCCCCAGCGTGTGTAGAGGCACATAACGCACTTTGTCATCCACTCCCACTTTAATCCACATTTCTTCCAATCCTTTCGTGAATAGTTCAAATAGATATCGAAGGACGAGAACAACTACATCAGTGTCATTAGATAATACTATGAGGCATGTTATGCTGACTGAACAGCATGAAATATATGGAGTATAATTCTGGAATCTGTTGCTTCTACAAAGGTCTGAAGGTCAGAGCAAGTTTGAAGTTCTTCGTTCATAACTATGAAGGCATCTCTGGTATCTCTGTTATCTCTGGTATCTCCTGTGATGGTTCCACTTATCACTGTAGTGAAGTTAGACGTTTTTGCATGTTCAATAAAACCGGTAGCAGCGGACAATTGAAGCAGCTGTTTGTTTTTACTTGAAGACCAGAATCTGTCCATCTGTATAGGAATTAGTGTGTCCCATTCGATTGTCATCATTTCAATTGTATCAGCAGGTCTCCGTCTTTCTCTTTTACCTTCTTTTAGCGACTGCTCTATGTAGCTGTCAAATACAAAATTCACTCCTTTAGTTCCGTAGTATTGAGTTGCAATAGTCGAGACTTTATCAAATATACTTTTAAAAGTTCCCATATACTTAGTTCTGACCTGGCGAACTTGTGACATAAAATGAACTACGACAGCAGTATTCATGATTTCACCTTCTTGAAAACAGTAATCAGTTGGATCTAGTTTTTTCTCAAGTTCAGACAACAATAGATACTTTACAGGTTTGGTTGTGTAGCCATTATCATCTAATGACATATTAGTTGGCAGCAGATCATATCTCAAAATTACTTTCGTTGTTTCTCCTCGTGTTTTAGCTATGTGTATACTTCTATCAGCTGCAGCAATATTATTATATTGGGAAGCAAGTGTCTTCGATTTCGGAGTAGGCACTACTGTTTCACCCATCATTGTTGGGAGTTTTACCATAGTGATGACACCAGAAAGTTTTGTAGTTTTCTTAACGAAACGTTCACTTCTGAATAATTCATAACTCTCCTCTCCATGCTCTCTCACTTTCATCAGGCGGATAGCATCCCCTCTAGGTACACATTGTTTATTGATAAAATTATGAAGTTGGGTCTGGCTGAATGTTTCATATGGATTGCCTCTACTGTTCATAAATTCAAATACTGCATTCACAAACATTAACATCTTGGAACTCAAGTTTCCTGATAATTCATGATGAAGAGTTACCTCACTGTAACTGGTATCATCAGCACCAAGTATTTCTCGGAAACAGTTGCTTATTCCTAGCACCTCGTGATATACCAACTCCCATTCAGTGACACACATTTGTTGCTTTCTTTGTCCAATTATTCCTTTAGAGCTCTTTCGAGATCGTTGGATAGTTTGCTCCAATTTCATGTCCGGTGACACAGCACTAAATGATAGATTGATTTGCCTCACTACAAAATGGCCTGTTTGAAATTTCTGATATACTTCAGGATGCTTGCTGTACCTCTAACCATCACATTTTTTTCTAGATACCATGATGCATATCTTAAATAGTTAATACTGTCAAATTCACAGAATATAGGTAGAAGGTTCTGAATAGCTTGAAGGTAGCTATTCCAATCGTCGTTTCTGTCAAACGCTATGAGAAATTTCAACAAGTTTACCAGGTAAAGGAATGTATCCCAGTATCGGCACACTTCAGACTTAGTGACACAATCATTGGACAATTTCTGAAAGTCATTGTACAAAACTTCTAAGGTTGCTAAAAGTTCATTAAACTCTGTTGGGCTTGTTTTCACATTCTTAGTTGAAATACTTATTTTCAATTTCTGAGCTTGTTGAATGGTAATAAGTAGTATGAAAGTATATAATATAAGGACAAAAATTGTACAAAAGAAGAGGTCATTTGATTAAACAGCCCGATTTGCCTATACTTAAAACTATGCCAAGATGCCCTTATTCCCCATTTCTTCAAGTGTGATATGCTCTTAATTCTAAGAATTTTGAATTCTAGTGTAGAAATGAAGAACTCCCCTCAGACAGATTCGCCCATGTGTCTAAAAGCTACATCTCTCAGTTCGTTGTCCATAAACTTGTCAAAAATATGCCCCCCCTTGATATTGTTTTGGCTACACTTAAAACTAAGCCAAAAATACTCATAAGAGCTTTTGCTTACACAATAATATAATGTAATATATGCTTAAATACTTATTACCTGGAATATGCTCAATATTTTAATTGGACACCAGCCTCAACTCATATATCTAGTACTAAAACAATGTAATATGCAGAGACTTTCTAGAATTGCTCTGTGACTCTCTCATTTCTTACATCATAAACATATGATTTTTCACCTATGAGAATAACACTACATATGGTATCATCAGGGAGTGTATCGTGGAATTCACAGATAATTTTAATGTTTGTCCTGTCATTAACCACAACTTGTTTCCTTTTTGAAGTGTTGATGACAAACATGGGTCTCTGTGCTTTGAATTCATCTGGTGTGTAATACATGTCAGTATTGCCAGTAGTGACCCTTTGTATGCTGTAAATGCTTCATATAATTTAAGGAAATCATCCTTGGACATGTCTAAATTATAATTTTCTCTAGGAAATACCTCATTTCTGCCATTTTTAAGATATATGTTCTTGATGTTGCAGTTATCAAATTTACTTGAATTTTTTTCCTGATTATTGTTTCTTCCAGTTTGAAACAGTACCACCACAAAATCTGGCATGTCATATTGTATACTGGAGAATGAATTTGTAGCATCAAACTCATAATAAGTACCAGCTGCAGGCTTCTGTACACATTGATATGTATAAAATTGTAAAGGAATCTGTGGATTTTTTATTATATCTGCTTTGTATTTAAGAGCATAACTGGCCTCATATTCAACAACTGGGATTCTTAGCTCCATAGTCTGAATAATGCATTTGCCCTCATCAGGTAGGGTATTAGGCAGAGCTTCCCCAGTAGAGTTTATTGCACTGTACCTCATCAAAGCATTATTATCATTGGCAGCTCTTCTAAATGTGATTCTTAAACCACCCTTCCACATAATATCTTTGTAATCTGAGAAGAAGCCTGGCAACAGGCGCATGGGGAACAGCACTGTGTGGCTCTTGGATAATATTTTATCACCAGCCTCAAATCCACCTATTTTGTAATAAGAAGCCTCGGTTTTGGATAATTTTAGTGTGGCCAAAGCTGTGGAGGTAATGCCGGGATAATCTACTCTGTTTATAACAACACCATGCTTTCTGATCTCAATTTCAGAGAACAGATGTGGCACAAAATTGTCCACCAATCTTATATTTGAATTTGCCGGATAATCTGTACCATCGAGCTTTACAACATCAAATTTGATGTATAGATCTGCTCTGTGGGGGTGTATAAAGCCATCCCCTACATCAAGATCAACCTCAATCTCTGTGTTGGGTTGATTTAAATTTGCAAAGGTCCTCCTGTTTGGAGGGAATGATTGTAGCTCATAACTCTCAATATTTTCCATTTTTTTTGTATGTATTTTCATTTAAATATTAATCTCTATGATTGCAGTTGTTGTGGCTCCAGCAAAATCAACTAATTCTTCTTTTTCATTAGTGACCATCAATTCAATATAATCTATTCTATTATGACACACAGGAAAATATAATGTTGGGGATGGAGTGTAGATGATGGGCTCCATAAATTCAGAGTTAGGTTTAAATGTTGCAATGATCCCAGTTTGTTTGTGAGTGCCTATGCCATTTGATTTGGTGATCATACCCTCGGCCACATTACAGTGAATATTTAGAGTCTCTATGGCTAAGAATTTAGGTATATTAATAGCAGTGTGTTTGATGGCTGGTTCAAGTTTTGTGTTGTTCTCAAAGCCTAACAGCTCTCCTATAGTACCCAGATCCACTGTCTCTGTAGCAGATACAATCTCTACTCTGTGAGTGACAGAATTTTGAGTTAAAACTATATCTCTGGGTAATTGAGCATTTAGAGTGGACAGATTATACTGCCCTGGAGTGATGACAATTTTTTGATCCCCTACTGCAATTGTGTTGTTGTGGTGTGTAATATTAGGGATCAAGTACATGCCATAAAATGCTCTGAGAGCTATTGTTTTGGGATACACTATATCATCATGTAATCTAAGTTTCAATATTGAATTTTGGCTGGTGAGATGGAATACCCCCATGATGTTTCAGATACCACAAGGCGTTTTGAAAATTTTCTATTGATGGTTTATTTATTTGAGACATATATCTAAGAACAGATAAACACAAATGTCCACAATTAACATCTTTGAAGTTTTGAACACGGGCATTATTGTAATAAAGATTAGCTGAATTTAGATATTTTATTAAATTTTCAGGTGGAATACCTCCAAATGAATCAAACACAAATGCCTTATTTTTTAAATATTTAAGATAACAAATCCAGTGAGTGCCCTGATTTTTGTACTTATCCAAATTAACAATGCCACACTCTTTGTTGAGTGGTTGTTCTGGCAAAGAATCAGACATGTACACACCTCTAAAATTTTTGATGCCCAGTGGCTTGATTAAAGCTTCAATATCTTGGTTTGTAAGCGGCTCTTGTTTTTTTAAACTTATTCATGGCTCTCTTAACACCTTTGCCTTGTTTCTCTATGGCCAGGTTATGGCGCTTCAATTCATCTAATTCTGCCCTATTTTTCTTGGCATCTATTACTGTTTTTGCTATGGCAGCTGATCCCCCAGCCAAGCTCCCAACAGCCCCAAGTGCTGCTAAGATGGCCGGGATAGTAAATATAAATCCCCCCACATGTGATTTTTTTCTTGATTGCTGTAATTTTTTTAATTGGGGGGTGCTAAGTAACAATTTCATACCATGGCCCTTGGCAATACAAGAGCTTTTTTTCTTGCGCTGCTTTTTGGTTAAAAGACTATGAAAAGTTTTAAGAGATTTAAGACCTGCATAAGGTATCTGATACATAACACCCTTGGCCTTCATTCTAGGTTTATTATATACATATTCACAACCCCCACCCCAGTTTTTGTTTGGTGTTCATAGCTATGGTGGTCCCCAATGCTGCTATTCTTTCACTCAAAGAAGCATCTTTGCTTACAAATCTACCAAATGCAGCCTCTTCTAATTTCTTGTCTGCAACTGTCTCTTGTCAAGATCAGAATGTGTGTTGTATGCTATGTCATGGTCTCTACAAGCAGCATCTAGGGGATTAACACCAGGATCACCTCTGTTTAATCTATGGTCCAATTATGGTTCAAATGGCAGCTTGTTTATAATATCAATAACAAGCCCCCGACCCTCAGAAATATTCCAAAATTTAGGTGGTAGAGTATTAGTAGTGTATATTAGGCGGTTCAACGCAATACTTTGTAGGTATCCTCTTTTTTTATCAATTGAATATCACTTTTTGACATATTTTGACAATTTTTTGTCAACGTTTTAGCGTTTAGCGATGTTTTTAGTACAATTTTCAATTCAAAATTTTTTTTCCCACTCATACTTGGTAGGTATATCACGATCTTACGTGATACAACTTAACCTATCTTTTTTTTCTTACGATTTTTTAATTTTTTTACGATCCTAAGTGATATAACTTAACCTATCATTTTTTTTTATTTACGCACCGAACTAACCTACAAGGGATTCTGTTTGTTTTAATATTTTAAAGTTTTTTCACATATTTTATATAACCTTGTTGATTTTTTTTTAGTATGTGGCAATTTTTGTTACGAATATTTTAAAACTGTTCCGTCACCCTCTCGTTCTTCACGTCGTGAACGAAGGACTTCTCTGCAATGAGGATGACGCTGCACAGAGTATCGGCAGGCAGCGCATCGTGGAACTCGCAGACGACCTTGATGTTGGTTCGATCGTTGACCACTACCTGCTTCCTTTTCGTGGTATTGATGACGAACATCGGCCTGCGTGCTTTGAATTCGCTGGGCGCGTAGTACATGTCCACGTTTCCCTCGGTCACGCGCTTGTAAGCGGTGTAAGCTTCGTAAAGTTTTAGGTAATCGTCTTTTGTCATGTCGAGGTTGTAATTCTCGCGCGGGAACACTTCGTTGCGTCCATTTTTGAGATAAACGTTCTTGATCTTGCAGTCGTCGAACTTGCTGGAATCTTTTTCCTGGTTGTTATCGCGCCCGGTTTGAAAGAGCACTACGACGAAATCTGGCATGTCGAACTGTATGTTGTTGAACTGAGTCGTCACGTCGAATTCCATGTGACTTCCCGACGCCACCTTCTGCACGCACTGGTAACCGTGAAAGTGAATCGACACCTGCGGACTTTTCAAGATCTCCGCTTTGTACTTGAGGGCGTAGTTCGTTTCGTATTCCACGATCGGCATTCTCAATTCCATGCTCCGGATGACGCATTTCGCCGCTTCGGGTAAAGTGTTGGCTATCGGCGTGCCGTCGGCGTTCAAGTTGGTGTATCGCATCAGTGCATCGTTGTCGTTGGCCGCTCTTCGAAAGGTGACGCGCAGTCCTCCCTTCCACATGATCTCCTTGTAGTCCGAGAAGAAACCGGGCAGCAGACGCACGGGAAAGAGCACCGTGTGACTTGTCGTAGATATTTTGGTTCCCGCTTCGAATCCTCCCGCTTGATAGTATGCTGCGTCCGTTTTGGATAATTTCAACGTTCCCACTGCTGTCGACGTGATGCCTGGATAATCGATTCTGTCGATGACGGTACCGTGTTTCCTCACCTCCACCTGCGAGAACAGGTGAGGCACGAAGTTGTCCACGAGTTTCAAATTTGCATTGGGCGGAAAGGCTTCTCCGCTTTCTTTCTTCACCACGTCGAATTGAAGGTAGAGGTCCGCTCTGTGAGGATGAACGAACCCGTCCCCTACGTCCACGTCGTATTCGATCTCCCTGTTCGCCTCGTTGAGATTGGCGAACGTGCGACGGTTGGGAGGGAAAGATTGCAATTCGTAACTTTCGATTTGCTCCATTCTCACTATGTGTGTTATTTATTATACGCTGATCTCCACGATGGCAGTGGTCGTTGCACCTGCGAAATCCACCACCTCTCCTTTCTCGTTCGTCACCACCAACTCTATGTCGTCTATGCGGTTGCGACATACTGGAAAATAGATCGGCGAAGAGGGCGTGTAGATGATCGGTTCCATGAACTCGGAACTTGGTTTGAACGTGGCTATGATTCCCGTCTGCTTGTGACTTCCTAACAATCCGTCCGAAGATTTCGTGATCTTTCCTTTCGCCACGTTACAGTGTACGTTCAGAGTCTCTATGGCCAAGAATTTAGGAATGTTGGTTGCTACGTGCTTGATGCCAGCTTCGAGTTTCGTGTCGTTCTCGAAACCTAAAAGTTCTCCCATGGTGCCCAGGTCCACGGTCTCCGTCGCCGACACGATTTCCACTCTGTGCGTGACCGAATTTTGAGAAAGGTACGTGCCTTTGGGTAACTGAGCTTGCAAAGTGGAAAGATTGTATTGGCCAGGCGTGACGACGACGTGTTCGCTTCCGACGCTAATTTTGTTGTTGTGATGCGTGACGTTAGGTATGAGGTACATGCTGTAGAATGCACGCAGAGCCACGGATTTAGGATAGACGATGTCGTCGTGCAGCGTGAGTTTCAAGATCGAAGATTCGCTCGTGAGATGGAACACGCCCATTGTCGTGATGCTGTTTCAGGTTCCACAGTGCTTTCTGGAAATCTTCGATCGTAGGGTTATTTATTTTAGAGAGAAACGCGAGCACGGAGAGGCAGAGATGACCGCAGTTCACGTCTCCGAAATCTTGAATGCGTTCGTCGTTGTAGTATATAGAGGTTTTGTTCGTTTTCAGATAATGGACTAAATTTGTAGGTGGAACGCCTCCGAAAGAATCGAAAACGAATGCTTTGTTATTATCGTTTTTGTGGTAACATATCCAATGCGTGCCTGGATTTTTTTGATTGTCCAAGTTGACTACTCCACATTCTCTTCTTTTGACGGTTGAAGGTAACGAGTCGGACATAAAAACTCCTCTGAAGTGTTTGATTCGTAACGGTTCGATCAGAGATTCAATGTCTCGGTTGGTGAGTGCTGCCGTTTCTTTTTTTTAAACTTTTTCATCACGCCCTTTCCTCCTTTCTTCTCCATGGCCAGGTTGTGACGTTTCTGTTCTTCCAACTCGGCCTTGTTCTTCTTCGAGTCGATGACGGTTTTCGCGATGGCGGCACTTCCGCCGGCCAAACTTCCCACGGCCCCCAATGCTGCCAGGATGGCCGGGATGCTGAATATGAAACCTCCGATCTTTTGCTGTTTTCGCGAACGCTGCAATCTTTTCAATTGAGGTGTGCTGAGCAGCAATTTCATTCCGTGTCCTTTCGACAAGCAAGAACGTTTCTTCTCGCGTTGTTTCTTGGTGAGTAACCCATCGAGGGCACCTAGATTTTTTAGATTCGAATATGGTATCTGGTACACGACACCCTTGGGCTTCATGTTGATGCTCTATGTGTTATTTTCACGGTATGTTATTTATATATAAAATGTTCTGAGATTTTTTTTCAATGGATGTTATTTTATATATACTCCGCGTAGCCCCGTTACACAAATTCTATTACATGTTTTGTTTTCTTACCAAGAAGTTCCTTTGTCCCCTTGTACACGATTCGAGTTTTGTTCTCGATTAAGATAGCTAGCTTCTCGTCGGATAACATGTTGGCGTATCGATCTGGTAAAAATAGACTGTATTGTCCGTTGAGCAACAGACGCACCTTGGGACCATACTGGGTAGAAACGATTGAACCGGAAGTTATCGTGTAAGGTTTGTCGACTTCCAATTCCTGAATTTTTACATACTCGACTGACAAATTTAGCATTTGTTTTAATGCTTGGAGGTCACTCATTTTTTCACTCGTCATATCAAAGAGAAATTTCAGGGTGTTAGAGAATTTTTTAATTTCACAATGTGTGTTATTTATATATATATTTTTTTCACGAGATTTTTTTTTTGTATCGAATATTTTTTTTAACAGAGGAAGAAAGTTCGTGCTTCCGAAAACGCGATGATGTGCGTGATGATTTCTTCCGTCTCCTGCTTAGATTTTCTCCAATCATCGGTGCCCCGTCTTCTGCTCTGCCTCGCCTCGTGCAGTTCGTCCAACCTCTCGTTTAATTTTTCCCCTGCAGCCAACAGAAGAGTGTCGAGATCGCCGCACTTCATTCCACTGATCTCCCGAAGACGGTCCTTGAGAACTATTTCACAAGGGATGCGAAAATCCGGCGTTGATCTCGCTACGATTACAAGTTTATTAACATCTGCGTTAACTACCTTTTTGAATATTTTAGATAGTAGTTCGTGCGGCATATCAGTTATGCAAGCCATGTTGTTTTTGTTTTTTTTTACTGTATGTTATTTATATACCCCACCCCAATTTTTGTTTTGTGTTCATGGCGATGGTGGTACCCAGTGCGGCGACCCGTTCACCCAACGATGCGTCTCTGCTCACGAACCTTTCGAAAGCTGCATGTTCCAATTTCTTGTCTGCTTCGTGACGTGCGTCCAGATTCGTCTGCGTGGTGTTGTAGGCGATGTCGTGATCTTTGCATGCCGCGTCCAACGGATTCACACCCTTGTCTCCTCTCTCCAATCTTTTCTCGAGTTTGGTACCCGGTCCGCAGTACTGGTAGCCAGGTAGATGCATCTCGAAAGGTAACTTGTTGATGATGTCGTTCACGAGTCCTTTTCCTTCGGCCACGTTCCAAAATTTCGGAGGCAGCGTGTTGATGATTTTGATCAGGTAACCTATGCTCTTGTCGTCGTTCACGATGAAGTTGGAAAGTTTCGTGCTGATCATGTCCACGATGCCAACCTTCTCGTTGTAGAAATTACGATTGCCTGCATTCTCTTCGCCGGCTATCACCAACAATCGGTCCACGAGTTTCCTAACGTCGTCCACCCAAACGAATTCTTTGGGTAACGTGTTGTAGCGTTTGACGCCGCTGCCTGTTTTGACCTGGTTCCAAATCGGTTTGATGAGATTCCTGTACTTCTCACCGCTGCTCGATTTCACCCTATTCTGCGAGGCGTCGTTGTTCTGGTACAAGGCATCCGTCATGATCAGAATTTCCTTGTAACTTTGGTAATCTTCGTCGGTGTAATCTTTCGGCTGCTTTTTGGCGACGAGTTCCCACAGTCCCACCGTACCCGGATACCTGTTCCAACTATCCTTGTCGCCTAAATTGACTTTAATGTCGTTGCCTTCGAAGGTCACCTTCGATTTCCCAATCTTCCACACCACACCGCCGCCTTCGTTGCTTTCCATGCTCGGATACAATCCGAACACTTCATCCTTGTCGAACTTCCCCGTGCTCAGGTAGTCTCGTGCCAAAGGTCCCAACTGCCTATAGCTCGACGTCGTGCCGGTACGTCCTTCAGTTCGAACGGCGTCGAAGGAATGCTCGAAATGGGTGTGGGTACAGCGTAACTTTTAGCTGCGAGTGGTACGAGTTCGTTGATCAAATTTTTATTTTGTTCCGTGACACTTTTAATTTCTTTACCTAGACCGCTGATGGCATCGATCACGGGTTGATCCTGACGTTTCTTCTCTTCGTAGAATCCGCGATTCTCGGATTTCCAACCTTTGAAGCGCTTCGCGAGGTAATCGCGAAGCTTGAGATTTTCGTCTTCGATTTTTCGTTTCGTCATGACGTTATTTATACACGTCGTTTCTCACAACGTTGCAACGTTTAGAAAGTCGTTGATTTTGTTTCTGTATTTCCCGTCGATGGGTTTCCTCGTCATGTCGATCGTAGCGAATCCGAAATCGTCACTGTTCCAGCAAGAAGAGCAGCGTTCCGAAAATTGATTGTAGTTCATGTCTCCGCCTACGTAGTCATCGTACGCGTGCTTGAGGTTGGTGTGATCTTGACGAAACAAACATATGAAATTAGCGTTGTCGCGTAGTAACTGTTTTGGAATTTTGGAAAACGTTTGAGTTAGGTAAAAGCAATCCATTTTTTGTGACGACCTTGCGTGAAAAAGTTGCGAATTTCATTTTGATTTTCCAGGATGACGTCGTCGAACACAACGACTGAATTTTCACGACAATCGTCGAGTGGTTTTATTTCCGAAGCGAACGTTGCAATGTCCAGACCATCGTACACTTTCATCAGTTGCTGGTATTTGGATTGCTCCAAACTTTTCGAGAACACGTACAGGTGCCTGTTCTTCCAATCTAACCAATTCGGTGCGAGGAGAAAATTGTCCACGAGCAGTGTCGTTTTCCCACACCCCGAAGGACCTACGATCAGACAGCGGATGCTGTCGGGAAGCAACTCACCGTTCTTTTTCTTCGTTTGACTTTCCGGATCCGGTAGACGCTTCACCACGTTCCACGTACTCACAAGATCACTTCGTTCGCGTCGATCCAACTCTTTTCCGGAAGTCCCAGCCATTTGACAAACAGTTTGTCACCTTTCCTACGCAATACTTTCTCGATGAGGTACGTGTCGGGGTGTTTCGTTTTAGAGAGTTCCTCTTCGTAAAATCTTCCTTTCAAAATCTCGCCGCTACTATCTTTTATTATATACGTGTGTCGGTTTCCGGGTAAAACTCGAACCACCGTAAAGAGTTCCGTGCTCCAATTTTTTGTGAATCCCTTCTCGAAGGTGCGTTTGAATTTGCTGATCCTCACCTGGTCTCCAATTTTGTATTTAGCTTTCTTTGTCGTGGGTGTGTACTTTGGACAGTAAACGGTAGAAATTAAACGCTGCTCGTCGGACTTGGTAACGTCAGCCGGCTTCATGCCTATCGTTCTGTGTACCGTATCATTATAGGTGTCGACGAGTTCCGGCAGTATGTCGACCCATTTGTAATTTCCCCTAAGCGTGAATCGTTTCCACATGTGTGTTTTCAAGGTTCGATTGAATCTTTCCACGATGCTGGCTTTGATGTGACTGAAGGTCGAATAATGTCGAATGTCATGTTTTTGAATAAACTTTTGGAATACAGCGTTGTAAAATTCTTTGCCGTTGTCCGTTTGCAGAAACCGTGGTCGTCTGCCGCCGCTTTCGCGAAAAATTGTCTTGAATGCTTCCGTGACGCATGTTCCCGTTTTGGCTTTCAAAGGTAGAGCCCATGCGAATTTCGAAAACGTGTCTATGACGGTGAGGAGGTACTTGTTGCCCTTGTTCAATTTATGTACATTTTTCAAATTGCCGCTGCTCATCTCCACGAGGTCACTTTGCCAGAGGTCGTCGACGCCCTTGGTTACCACAGCCAAACGTTCGTAGTTACGGCGTGCAGGTTTATGCAATTCTTCGGCGATGGCTTGCCTAGACATTTTTTTTTTTTTTTTTTTTTTTTTTAGAGATTACGTTTCAAAAGAAGCACCAGCGTGATGGGATTCAAAGAGGGTGGCACCTCGTTCGTGTTTTGAATGATCAGCTTATCGCCGGCACTCACGTCGAAAACGGTAAGATCTTCGTCTTCGTGTATTTCATATATGTTGCGCGTTTCGTTCCAACGTGCCAGAGGAATGTTTCCTGCTTTCTGGACACCACGATTCGATATCAAAGTCATGGTGGGAACGCTAGCTTTTCTACCGTGAGACCAGTACGAAAATTCGTTTATCTGAATCGTGCCATCGAGGAGAAACTTGTAGTACGGATGATAAGGATGTAACATGTACAGTTTGTTACCTTCGACGAACGTGGAGATTCTCTGCTGATTGGGTACGCTGTTGATTTCGATGGCTTGCAGAGAATGCAGTTTAGCGAATTTAGTGTCGACGCCGAGCAGATTACTGTGAACGTGTCCGAGTTTATTTTCGATGGGCAGCAAATGCTCGACTATGGTATCCGTTACGGCAGACAACGACGGTTTGATTTTCACTTCCACGTTCAACTGCTTGTAGTTTTCGTTGAGTTCTTGTAACTTGGCACCGAAAGAAGTCAGCGTCGATTCCTGCGTGGATTCCAGCACTCCGACTTGATCTCTGATGTTGACGACGATGTTCTGAAGGTTCTCGACTTGATTCAATTTCGAGCTCTTCTCGGTAAGATCGTTCACGATGCTTCGCATCTCTGTAAACTGCGTGTGAAGATCCGCGACGCTCTGCGAAGTGGGCAGCGTCGACACCAGCGAACTGATTTCGTCTCGAATCTGTTCCACGTTCGCCGTTTCCGTTTCCAGTCGTTTCAGCATACGTGATATGTTCCTTTTCAAAGCGTGCAATTCTTTGGAGGTGGGGAGATTGGCCACCCTACTCTCGAGATCGCTCAAAGAAATTTTGATGTCGCTCGAATCGGATAGTGCCGTCACCGCCGTTTTCAATTTTTCCAAATCTTCGCTCGAAGGTACGCTCGTCCGTAACGATTCCAAGTCACCCTGTATGTTGTCCAGCACGTGATGAAAATGAGCGAGATTGGATTCGACGTTCAAATTTTCTAAATATTCGATCTTCTGCTGAACCGTGCTCAACGTGTCTTGAATGCTCGTCAACGCTCTCGCTTCAGCGTGAATATTTTTAATTTCCTCGTTGATCAATTCCAAGGACGCCTGAAGCGTAGCGATGGTGGTTTGAATGTGTTCGAAATCTCGATAGGCCTCCAATTGAATTTTTATGTTCGCGACGCTTTTACCGATGACCTGCAGTTCGTCCGACGATGGTAGGTTCGTCATGGTATCTTCCAAAGTCTGTAACTTGGATTTAATTTCTTCCAACGTGCCGGTGAATTCTTCTTGTAATTTGGAAACGACGACGTGCAAGCGTTCTACATCAATATCGTTCACCACGGTTTGAAGTTCGGAGAAATTCTTTTCGATTGCGGAAGTTCGTTCTTCGATTTCGAGTTTCAATTTTTCCAAATCTTCATTTTTCGATTGAAATTGCTGTAATTTGGCCAAATCATTTTGAAGCGAATCCACGCTCAACTGTATATTTTGAACGTTGTCGTAAGAAGGTACGTCGACATAATTTTTTATGAGCGTTTTCAGTTCGGAATCGATTTTCAGAATGGGGTCGAGACATTGCGTTTGGAGCGTAGCGATTTCCGACTCTAAACTTTTGTTTAAGGTCTCCTGCAAAGCGATCAAATCGGTCCTCAACTTCTTAACACGAACGTCCAACATGAGAATCTCTTCTGCGTGGTCCACACGCTTGGTGTTGCCGAAAATGTCGTTAGGCATTTTTGGTTAACGGTTATTTATAATAGGATAGACGATTCGTAATTCTACGAAGAGAGGAATGAGGTTGTCGTAATCTCCGAGGAGTTCTATGTAAAAATAATCTCCTGCTGAAACATCGTACGCAATATTAGAAAGCATTTTGTCGTGCTTGATTCGAAAAATGTTCTTGCCGGTAGATATTTTGATTTCGCCTACGTTTTCCGGATTCACGATGATTTGAAGTTTCCCCCCGATCGGAATTTCGTAAAAATGTAAATTGTTGTTGAAGACGTAAAAGTTTTTGCCCACATCCTCATCCAATTTCGTCCAAATGCTGTTGAGGTGAATGATCAACAGACCGTTGAGTTTAGGTAACACGGAAGGTAAGACTTCATGATCTGATATGGACGGTGCAGTTTCCATGATGATCTGTTTTTTGAAACCGAACAAGTTCATAGGCATGCTGGTTATTTAAGGATACGGTCAAAGTTTTATTTTGTAATGACAAAGTTGTTTTTTTTTACTGAGTAACAAAATGTTTTGTTTTTTTGAGTTAGTGAAAATTGTTGTGTGTGGTGGTGAGTGCTAATTATTTGCACTGTGCGCAATTCTTATTTATTTCTAAACGACGATGTCCCCAAGGCAATGTGTGAATACCACACTCGAGGACGCACCTCTTATCGTCATCGGGATCCAGCGCAATTTTTCTAACTTTGTTTGTGGTGATGATATGGTCGACGCTCTGGATTCTTTGTTCTATACTTAGTATCGTCGATTGTGAGTAAAGGCAATCGATGTAATCGTGGAAGGTGAGTTTGTTCTCCACCGTATTTTTGCCCACACCTTTTGCTTTCTTCGTGACGCTACTCTCTGTTCTCATGGCATACATCTTCGAACGCAAACCCGCGAACTCGACAATAATATCACCGTTACATTCATCTTTCAGTTTACCTATGACTTTTTTGTTACGAGATGGAATCCCAAATCTGTTGGGTTGAGGATACGCCGAAGTATCGAAATACTCAAGCATGGAAGGATTTTTTATGTCTTCGTATAGGTTAGGTGTTTGTATGCTGTAAATGAAGCTGTCGGTGTCCGTGTACAAAAGTGATATTTTATCATTGTAGAAGGGTTTCATCACGTCGTAATGAAATTCGAACATGTAAAGTTTCGACAAGTCGAGAACCGTTGCGCCAACGTAAATTGGTTTTCTGAATTTCATCAATTTTATATCTAGATTGAAAAGTGCCAAATTCTCGTTGTAAATTTTTCTCGACTTGAATCTAGGATCGGCTATCCACTTCCGACATTTATTCTTATCGGAAATTAATTTCACGTCTACGTGCTTTCTAACATTCTCCATGGTCTTTCCGTACACCGCATTGTTCATTAATTTAAAGAAGTCCTTGTCTAAATCGGAAGTGGCAGCTGTTCTATGTTGTGTGTTAGTCTCTATGTAAGGTCTTAACCACGTGGAATGTTTAAACTTTAGTATTCTTCTAACATTTACTATCTGAACACCCTTCCCAATCAAAAACCGGAGATTCTTGTAGTGGACGACGTATCTCTGTTTAGGGTCCAATGTTAACAAAAGCTTGTCTTGAACCGAGTCGGGTGGACATTTGATTTCGGGAGTCGGAGGCAAATCCGAAAACGTGTCGTGCAGGTGGTCGGAGAATTGGAGATCTACCTCTGCGAAGAAACCACACTCGCTATCGTCGAAATGAATAATGTCTATCGAAGTGGGATCTAACCATTCGAATCCCCCGTAAGGAAGTTTCTGAACCATGGCATGTCCGTAGAGATTATTAACGTCGGCGTAGAAGATGTAATTCGATGCTCGATTTGAATCGTAATCTTCTTTCATGTGTACGTTATTAGCTTTTGCATGTCTCTGTACGCATTGCACCATTCCACCTCGTATCCCTCTTTCGATGAAAAGTAACATGTCAACGTCCGATATCAGTTCCAGCTTGACCTTTGTCTGGAATAACATTGCCGACCACGCTAATCCCGGTAGGCTGTAGAAATACGCTGGATCTAATTTATAAATATTTGTTGCCGTTTTCCTGAACGCTTGAAAAACATCCGCGAGTATTGTCACGTCTAATTTTAAGTATGCGTTGTGGTAGTCTCCGAGTGTCCTACATTCTAATTTCTCCCACATGAGTTGCGCGTGTTGGTGTTCTTTGTCCGTGATTCCTTTCTCTCTGAGTCTGCTGTAAAATTCTCTTGGAGGTGGGAGAGCGTCGTCGTTAAATTTAGAACCATCACTAACATATTCGTAAGGATAAACCCCTTTACGTCTAACGAGTTCTATGTCTACGTTGGGAAAACTAGCTCTAGTTATTTTAAATTGATCGTCGGTGAGTTTGTTCGCTAAAGCATCCAGACTTGCAGAGAGAAATCTATACGAATCCAGGAAGCGCATCTCTATTGTATTTTTCGTTCCCGGAATCGACACTTGCTTGCTGAGACTAATGTAGCGTTCTTCATTCTCGGCCAAGACACCTATACGTTTCGGATCGTAGCCAAGATGTCTCACCAGGTGGTGAAAATCATATCCGCTTCCGTTGTGAAAGAATATGGGGATGAATTTAGGTTTCTGGATTTTAAGATTGCACGTGTTGCAAATTCCACCTATGTAGTTTCCGCTGAAATGATCGTGGTGGAATATTTTTTTGTTCTCATCAGTGAAACTTTGATCACATACCGGACACACCTCTGTGGAATTGTAATTTTGAAGTTCATTTTCAGTTAAAGGTGCCATCGGTTTTGATGTAAGCAGTACGCTACCAATTACCTCAACCTCCTCCACCATTTTTTCCAGGAAGTGTTCGATTACATTTGGTCCGCGGTATATATATGCTTCATTTATTTTATCACGTCGCACAACAACATAGCCGAAACTGTTTGGTTGATGAAGCTGGTACGGCGTTGTGGATAAAATTTCAGGATCCGGTTCGCAGTAGGAGAGTGGTTTGAGGAACGCCTCGAAATCTGCGACGATGATTGCGGGATGTTCCAACAATGCCTTGTGCATTTTGAATTCTTCGACTTCGTTCGTTTCGGGCATCAACATTCTAGCCGGTCTGTTGTCGCCGCAATAAATTTTATGTTCGGCAAGTTTATCGATAGCGATTTGACGTCCGGTGTATTTTCGATAATTGAGTTGTTTTTGATCGTCGAACGTGGTTAGGCATCTCGGACAAACTTCGATGCAATGTTCATGCTTGGTAGTTTGACTTCTGACCAAACGTGGTAGAGAACGAATTAGCGTGTAGTGATGAACATCCTCGTTGGAAATGAGAAGAAGATTAATCACACGAGCATCGTCATCGTCGATATCGCTTATCCTGACGGGATGAACGAGATATTTATCTGACGTGAAGGAATATACATTAATAGCGATGCGTTTTCCTGCACGATTTTCAAACTTTGTTATATCCGACAATGTCACCGGGTATTCGATGCCAGACATTACACTTTCAAACTCGGACTCGTATTGTTTGTAATTAGAAACCTGTTCTGGATGATTTGACCAATGAACAGGATGCAGTGCTGCCAATATACACCAAAGGAAACACTTGTTATCGCTGTTCTGTATATTTAACACAGCCCTCTTGTGTTGAATGTTCGGTGGAAGAGGAACGTAGCTGGAAGCGCGAAGAGGCGAGAATTGGTTCACGTAAACAGTTAACGTGTGAGGACTTCCACACAGAGACCATCCCGACCCTTTAGCCTCGAAATCGTCATGTTTCTTAACCAGCTCATTGGTAACTTTATAATAGAAGTTGTCTAAATTTTCGACGTCCGCCAAATGAAGAGTCTGGTTTTTTGTACGATGATAAAAAATACTCGTTGTGCCATCAACTTTCTCGTATTCAGAAAACAGAACAACGTATACTTTTATAGAGTTGTTTTCAAGTTTATCTTTCAAAATAGTTAGTACAGATGCTTTCGTTTCGTCCAAGAAACTAAGGATGTCACGGCCTGGTTCTGACTTAATTGAAAAATCCTGGAGTTGGTCGTTGAATGCAGATCTAATTGGTTTGCGTTTATTAGATAATTTAATTTGCTTGGAAGTGGAAGCTTCCGTATCTGCATTATCGATTTTCCTTTTCGATGCTTGTCCGGTCGATGGTTTGCAAATTTTGAGGTGTTTACTTAAATTTGCAATGCTGATCATCTTTCCGCATCGAGCACAAGGCTTAGAAGGTAAGGAACGATTAATTCTCGAACCTGTTTCGCTACATCTTGCCCTGTGTACCGATAAATTGTTCCTTGAGATTAGCTTCCCACAAGTGACACATTCAGTTTTATCATTTTTACGATTGAAACTGGTGGTGGATGCCATTGCTTTTTCGAAAATCACAGAAATCAAAAAGTCTAGTATATAGCGATACAATTTTCAGGTATGTTATTTATATATAGAATTTTTTGGGGCAAATACAAAACTCAAAAATTCAATGTACTGTGAATACAATTTTCAAGTATGTTATTTATATAGAATTTCTTGGGGTTGAATACAAAACTCAAAAAATTCAATCTACTGTGAATACAATTTTCAAGTATGTTATTTATATAGAATTTCTTGGGTGCGAATACAAAAATCAAAATTCAACTTAACGTGAATATAATTTCCAGGTACGTTATTTTATATAGAATTTCTCGGGGTGATTACAAAAAATCAAAATTCAACTTAACGTGAATATAATTTCCAGGTATGTTATTTTATATAGAATTTCTCGGGGCGAATACAAAACTCAAAATCCGAGACAGTTCAGTTTTAACGAATTCATATTTGAAAAAAAAAAAATGCAAAATACCCCGACAACGTTTCAGCTACTAGGACCTCATTACCATGAGCCTAATCCTAGTAAGCCACATACACACCTGTTCTTCGTATCGCATATGCTAGTAAGTCAGATGACATCATGGGAGAATCACATTTCCCCCAATGAGGCCAGCACAACAAACGTCGCATATGCTAGAAGAAACAGGATCAGGATATTTTATGCTAAATTTACGGCTGCCTGTATGCAGTTATAGGCAAATCATTAAAAGAGCGCTCTAATATACAATGATTTCTCCTACCATGTACCCTAACATACAATTTAACATACCATGTAAAATTTCGATTCGTCTATATATACCCAACAAAACTCAGAAACTGTCATACGCGAGAGCTAATATTTTGCAACAACTATAATTACCCAACACTAGCAACAAGAACAAAAAAAATATATCAATTACTTGTATAATATTAATTAGTAACTTTAGATAATATTAATTATTAGTTTTCAGTTGTAATTAATTTTAAAAAACAATTAATAACATGTTAGGTGATGATAACCAAGTGCAAAAAGCATTGCATTTTTTTTACACACAAACAAAGCACCACTTAGTTCACAAAACCTCTAACAGATGGCAGATAGTTACATGGTTCTAGTTAGGATGGTGATTTTTGGGTTGTTGGATTGGGGTTGAAGAAGACTATTTGTTGTAATGACCACAGTATTGTTTTTTTTTTTTTTTCTGTTCTTTTACGAGAATTTATATAGGTTGTCATAGAACCCTCCAATTCATGACTTGGGAAAATTCTGTTTGCTGATTCATCATGTACACCTATACGTGAGTAAAAGTATGAATAGAACCTGTGTTCGGAAATCCAAAATGGCGACCGGAAGTGGGATTATCTTGGAAACGGTAAGACTTAGGAAAAATCTGTTTGCGGATTCATCACGTACGCCTATACGTGAGAAAAAGTATGAATAGAACCTATGTTCGGAAATCCAAAATGGCGACCGGAAGTGGTGTTATCTTGGAAACGGTAAGACTTAGGAAAAATCTGTTTGCGGATTCATCACGTACGCCTATACGTGAGTAAAAGTATGAATAGAACCTATGTTCGGAAATCCAAAATGGCGACCGGAAGTGGGATTATCTTGGAAACGGTAAGACTTAGGAAAAATCTGTTTGCGGATTCATCACGTACGCCTATATGTGAGAAAAAGTATGAATAGAACCTATGTTCGGAAATCCAAAATGGCGACCGGAAGTGGGATTATCTTGGAAACGGTAAGACTTAGGAAAAATCTGTTTGGTGATTCATCACGTACGCCTATATGTGAGAAAAAGTATGAATAGAACCTATGCTCGGAAATCCAAAATGGCGACCGGAAGTGGGATTATCTTGGAAACGGTAAGACTTAGGAAAAATCTGTTTGCGGATTCATCACGTACGCCTATATGTGAGAAAAAGTATGAATAGAACCTATGTTCGGAAATCCAAAATGGCGACCGGAAGTGGGATTATCTTGGAAACGGTAAGACTTAGGAAAAATCTGTTTGCGGATTCATCACGTACGCCTATATGTGAGTAAAATGTGAATAGAACCTATGTTCGGAAATCCAAAATGGCGACCGGAAGTGGGGTTATCTTGGAAACGGTAAGACTTAGGAAAAATCTGTTTGGTGATTCATCACGTACGCCTATATGTGAGTAAAATGTGAATAGAACCTATGCTCGGAAATCCAAAATGGCGACCGGAAGTGGGGTTATCTTGGAAACGGTAAGACTTAGGAAAAATCTGTTTGCGGATTCATCACGTACGCCTATATGTGAGAAAAAGTATGAATAGAACCTATGCTCGGAAATCCAAAATGGCGACCGGAAGTGGGGTTATCTTGGAAACGGTAAGACTTAGGAAAAATCTGTTTGCGGATTCAACGACTGCAAGATCAAGAACGTTTATCTCAAAAATGGACGCAACGAAGTGTTCCCGCGCGAGAATTACAACCTCGACATGACAAAAGACGATTACCTAAAACTTTACGAAGCTTACACCGCTTACAAGCGCGTGACCGAGGGAAACGTGGACATGTACTACGCGCCCAGCGAATTCAAAGCACGCAGGCCGATGTTCGTCATCAATACCACGAAAAGGAAGCAGGTAGTGGTCAACGATCGAACCAACATCAAGGTCGTCTGCGAGTTCCACGATGCGCTGCCTGCCGATACTCTGTGCAGCGTCATCCTCATTGCAGAGAAGTCCTTCGTCCACGACGTGAAGAACGAGAGGGTGACGGAACAGTTTTAAAATATTCGTAACAAAAATTGCCACATACTAAAAAAAAAATCAACAAGGTTATATAAAATATGTGAAAAAACTTTAAAATATTAAAACAAACAGAATCCTTTGTAGGTTTGACGGAGACCGTGGACCTGGGCACCATGGGAGAACTTTTAGGTTTCGAGAACGACACGAAACTCGAAGCTGGCATCAAGCACGTAGCAACCAACATTCCTAAATTCTTGGCCATAGAGACTCTGAACGTACACTGTAACGTGGCGGAAGGAATGATCACGAAATCTTCGGACGGATTGTTAGGAAGTCACAAGCAGACGGGAATCATAGCCACGTTCAAACCAAGTTCCGAGTTCATGGAACCGATCATCTACACGCCCTCTTCGCCGATCTATTTTCCAGTATGTCGCAACCGCATAGACGACATAGAGTTGGTGGTGACGAACGAGAAAGGAGAGGTGGTGGATTTCGCAGGTGCAACGACCACTGCCATCGTGGAGATCAGCGTATAATAAATAACACACATAGTGAGAATGGAGCAAATCGAAAGTTACGAATTGCAATCTTTCCCTCCCAACCGTCGCACGTTCGCCAATCTCAACGAGGCGAACAGGGAGATCGAATACGACGTGGACGTAGGGGACGGGTTCGTTCATCCTCACAGAGCGGACCTCTACCTTCAATTCGACGTGGTGAAGAAAGAAAGCGGAGAAGCCTTTCCGCCCAATGCAAATTTGAAACTCGTGGACAACTTCGTGCCTCACCTGTTCTCGCAGGTGGAGGTGAGGAAACACGGTACCGTCATCGACAGAATCGATTATCCAGGCATCACGTCGACAGCAGTGGGAACGTTGAAATTATCCAAAACGGACGCAGCATACTATCAAGCGGGAGGATTCGAAGCGGGAACCAAAATATCTACGACAAGTCACACGGTGCTCTTTCCCGTGCGTCTGCTGCCCGGTTTCTTCTCGGACTACAAGGAGATCATGTGGAAGGGAGGACTGCGCGTCACCTTTCGAAGAGCGGCCAACGACAACGATGCACTGATGCGATACACCAACTTGAACGCCGACGGCACGCCGATAGCCAACACTTTACCCGAAGCGGCGAAATGCGTCATCCGGAGCATGGAATTGAGAATGCCGATCGTGGAATACGAAACGAACTACGCCCTCAAGTACAAAGCGGAGATCTTGAAAAGTCCGCAGGTGTCGATTCACTTTCACGGTTACCAGTGCGTGCAGAAGGTGGCGTCGGGAAGTCACATGGAATTCGACGTGACGACTCAGTTCAACAACATACAGTTCGACATGCCAGATTTCGTCGTAGTGCTCTTTCAAACCGGGCGCGATAACAACCAGGAAAAAGATTCCAGCAAGTTCGACGACTGCAAGATCAAGAACGTTTATCTCAAAAATGGACGCAACGAAGTGTTCCCGCGCGAGAATTACAACCTCGACATGACAAAAGACGATTACCTAAAACTTTACGAAGCTTACACCGCTTACAAGCGCGTGACCGAGGGAAACGTGGACATGTACTACGCGCCCAGCGAATTCAAAGCACGCAGGCCGATGTTCGTCATCAATACCACGAAAAGGAAGCAGGTAGTGGTCAACGATCGAACCAACATCAAGGTCGTCTGCGAGTTCCACGATGCGCTGCCTGCCGATACTCTGTGCAGCGTCATCCTCATTGCAGAGAAGTCCTTCGTCCACGACGTGAAGAACGAGAGGGTGACGGAACAGTTTTAAAATATTCGTAACAAAAATTGCCACATACTAAAAAAAAAATCAACAAGGTTATATAAAATATGTGAAAAAACTTTAAAATATTAAAACAAACAGAATCCCTTGTAGGTTAGTTCGGTGCGTAAATAAAAAAAAATGATAGGTTAAGTTATATCACTTAGGATCGTAAAAAAATTAAAAAATCGTAAGAAAAAAAAGATAGGTTAAGTTGTATCACGTAAGATCGTGATATACCTACCAAGTATGAGTGGGAAAAAAAATTTTGAATTGAAAATTGTACTAAAAACATCGCTAAACGCTAAAACGTTGACAAAAAATTGTCAAAATATGTCAAAAAGTGATATTCAATTGATAAAAAAAGAGGATACCTACAAAGTATTGCGTTGAACCGCCTAATATACACTACTAGTATTAATAATTTTTATAAGATATCCAATCCCCTTAGTGTCATTCACTATAAAATTAGACAATTTTGTGCTTATCATGTCCATAATTCCAACCTTTTCATTGTAAAAATTGTGGTTGCCAGCATTTTCCTCCCCAGCTATCACCAATAACCTATCTACAAGTTTCCTGACATCATCAACCCACACAAATTCTTTGGGCAGGGTGTTGTATTGTTTGATCCCACTGCCAGTCTTCATTTGTGACCATATGGGCTTGATTAAATTATTGTATTTTGCTCCACTGCTAGACTTGACTCTTTTTTGTGTGGGATCATTGTTCTGGTATAGAGCATCTGATTTTATTAATATTTCTTTGTAATGCTCATAATCTTGATCTGTATAGCTGCCAGGCCTTTTCCTAGTCATCAGTTCCCACAATCCAGGTGTGCCTCGATATTTAACAAAAGCACCTCTTTCTCCAAGATGAGATTCTGAATATACAATTAGATCATCTCCCATAAATGTTACTCTGAAATTGCCAATTCTATGTATGATGCTACCATCACGCTCTGTGTCAGCATATAAGCCAAAGACCTCATCTTTGTTGTCTTTAGGTGTGCTTAAATATTTTTGAGCAAGAAGACCCAATTCAATAGGATCCTGACTAGCTTCAATTCTTCGAGGAGCAAAAGGACTAGGTGTATGAATACTAGAAAGTGGGGTGATTGGATAATCTAATATGTTCCTTGCAGCTACAGGTACAAGCTCTGTGATCAAATTTTGATTTTGCTCTGTAACAGTTTTGATATTTTTACCTAATTCACTAATAGCATCAATAATAGGCTGTTCTGTTTGCTTGTGTTTGTCATAAATTCCTCGGTTCTCTGATTTCCATCCCTTAAATCTTTTTACAAGATAATCTCTTAATTTAAGATCATCAATGATTGGCCTTTTCATGGTTATTTATATATGTTTCAATGTCTAGAAAATTGTTGATTTTATTTCTGTATTTGCCACTATTGGGTGTTCTTGTCATATCAATTGTGACAAACCCATAACTGTCCTGGTTCCAGCACCTACTGCAAAACTTGGAAAAATCATTGTAGCTCAAGTCCCCACCTACATATTCATCATGTATGTGTTTGAGGTTGGTATGATCTTGATGAAACACACATATAAAATTGCTGTTGTCTCGGATCAGCTGCTTGGGTATTTTTGAAAAAGTCTGTGCCAGGTATAAGCAATCAATGTTTTTGTGTCGGCCCTGTGTAAAGAAATTTCTAACCTTGTTTTGATTATCCAGTATAATGTCATCAAACACAACAACAGAATTATCGAGACATTCATGGAGTGGCTTAACATCTGGTTCAAAAGTGGCTATATCCAATCCATCATATAGCTTCATCAGCTGCTGATATTTTAATTGTTCCAAGCTCTTAGAGAAGACATACAAGTGCCTATTTTTCCAGTCTAACCAGTTGGGTGCCAATAAAAAATTATCAATCATTAGTGTAGCTTTACCACAAGCCGATGGCCCAACAATAAGACATCTAATATTATCAGGCAGCAACTTGCCATTTCTCTTATTCTGCTGTTCAGGTTCTGGCAGCCTCTTTATAACATCCCAGGTGCTCATATTATCACTTTGTCTGCATCGATCCAGCTGTGTTCTGAAAGTCCTAGCCATTTGACAAATAACTTGTTGCCTTTTCTGCGGATGATTTTTTCTCTGAGATATGTGTCGGGCTGCTTAGTTTTGTTGAGTTCTTCTTCATAGAACCTGCCTTTGAGAATTTCTCCTCGGTGGTCTTTTATTATATATGTGTTAAGGGTCCCAGGTTTAACTTGAACCACTGTAAATAATTCAGTGCTCCAGTTTCTTGTAAAACCTCTTTTGAATAAGTGCTTATATTTGCTGATTCTTACTTGATCACCTACCCTGTATTTGGCTTTTCTTGTTGTTGGCTGGTATCTAGTATAATAAACAGTGCTGATCAATTTTTGCTCATCAGATGAAGTTACTTCAGAGGGTTTCATGTTGATTGTGGAATGGACCGAGTTGTTATATTTTTGTAGAAGTTCTGGAAGAATATTAATCCATTTATAATTACCTTGAAGTGTAAATTGTTTATACATAAGATTTTTTAGGGTTTTGTTGAATCTCTCTACAATTGAGGCCTTGAGATCACTGTAACTCGAATAATGTTGTATTGACTGGCTTTTAATAAATTGTTGGAACACAGAATTATAAAATTCTTTGCCATTATCTGTTTGCAAATAGCGCGGTGATCTTCCACTCTGATTGATGATTGTCCTGAAAGCTTCTGTAACACATTTTCCAGTCTTGGATTTGAGTGGCACAGCCCAGGCAAATTTTGAAAATGTATCTATGACAGTGAGTAGATACTTGTAGCCCTTGTTGATTTTGTCTAAGTTTTTCAGCTGTCCACTTGCCATCTCAATCAAGTCTCACTGCCATAAATCATCTATGCCTTTTGTAACTACTGGCAGTCTCTTATAATTATGTCTGGCTTGTCTGTGTAATTCGTCAACAATAATTTGTCTAGACATACTATGAAAACAAGAATATTGCAACTATGGGGTGTTCAGCAGCTGATACTACAGGATTTTCTAAGTATAATTTGTCTCCTATTTGTATATGAAATTCCAGAGAGCCATCATCTTCAGCATAAGATGTTTCTAATGTATTGGGGTCTGTGAAATCCTCTAACTTTACACTGGTGATTTTTGCTTTGTTATCAGCATTTGTTATTGATAAGCTAGGGTAGTGGTGTGCCTGTGGTTGTAGCCAATATGATCTTGATTGGTCTCAGTGTGCCCCCAACAAAAAACTGGTAATAAAATTGTGCAGGGGACAGCATATATATTTTGCCACCTGGTGTAAATGGTGAATCATATTCTTTGTTGGGGATGCTGTACAATTCAAGAATTACTGTATGTTTAGGATTCTCGATTATGCCTGTTATTTCCTTTTCTGCTGTAAGCAATCTGCTTGTTACAGATTCAAGGTGCTCATTGATAGTCCTAACAACATCATCATGGCCTGGCTTGATTTTTATGTCCACAACAAGTTTCTTGTATTGTTGCACAATCTCTTGAGGCTGGGTGGCAAAAACAGACAGAGCATTTGCTTGATTGGATTCCATGGTCCCTAGCTGTTGCTTGATATTGGCTACAATTTGCTGTAAATTTTCAACAACTGCCAATTTTGAATTTTGAGCAGTAAGATCATGGACCTGTCTTCTGATATCCTCAAACAGGGCATGCAGTTCATTAATATGTTGATTGGTTGGTAGAGTGGCCACTGTCTGAGTAAGTTGTTTGATCTCTGTCTGGATATTCTTGATATCTTCTGATTTCAATATGCGATTCACAGCTCTCTTAATATTTTTAAGTTCCTGTGATGTAGGCAGATTTGATACAGTATTTTGCAAAAATTCAAGTGCCAATTTCACATTGTTTAATTCAGAAGCATCAGCCACATTTTGCATAGCATTTTGGAGCAGGGTTATATCTGCCTAAGTGGGTGTTGATTGTTGTAAAATTTCAAGCTTTGTTTGGATATCATCGATCAAGTGATGAAAATATGATAGCTCAGATTCAGTGTTGAGGTTTTCAAGCTTTGTGATTTGTTGCTGGACACTAACAAGGGTATCTACAATCCCAGGCAATCGGGATTCTAGAGATTCTTGTACATTTGTCAAATCACTTTGCACTGCTGCTATTGTACCCTCAAGATGGGTTATGGTACTTTGAATTTTTCCAAAATCTTCATATGTTTCAAGTTGCAGCTTAATGTTGGCAACACTCCGAGTTATTGCACTCAAAGCATCAGAAGATGGCAAATTGTTCATAAAATTTTCAAGTGTCTCAATTTTTTCTTTAACCTCGGCTATGGCATTGTTCAGAGGGTCCAGATTAGGTATCTCCAGTGACTGAATCTGTTCCTTTAGAGTGGAAATCACTAGATCAAAATCTTCTTTTGTTTTTATGCTTTTGACAATTGTTTGGAGCTGTGTCTGGACATTATTTATCTGCTCTTCCAATTGTTGTTTCAATTGCTCAGAGTTGGTGGCCTGGGTCTTAAATTTGGTTTGAAGAGCTGCTACAGCCTCTTCTAAACTTTGAAAATTATCCAATGTGGCCAAATCAGTATATTTCTGAAGCAACAATTTGAGTTCAGAATCAATTTTAAGAAGAGGGTCCATGCATTGTGATTGCAAATTTGTAATTTCTAGTTGAAGACTGGCATTCAGTGTGGTTTGTAAAGCTTGTAAATCACTTCTTAATTTCTTGACTCTGACATCAAGCATCAGAATCTCATCACTGTGATCTTCATGTCTTGTATGGCCAAATATATCATTAGGCATTTTGTTTTAGTGGTTATTTATTATTGAATATCTGATTCTTAATTCTATAAAAAAAGGTATAAGCTTGTCATAGGATCCAGGGACCTCAATATATAAGCAGTCACCAGCAGAAACAGTATATACAGTGCCAGAAATCATGTTTGAGTGCTTAATTCTATAAATATTTCTCCCTATTGAAATCTTGACATTACCCTCAGGGGTTGTAATAAATTGCAATTGACCACCTACAGGTAATTGGTAATAATTTAAATTATTGTTAAATATGTACAATGTTTTACCTGTTTTATCATCAACATCTGTAAGTATGTTGTTCAGATGAATAATTAACAAAGCACTTAGTTTAGATATTATATCAGAAGAGGGTTGTGGTGTTGGCAGGTCCATAAAGCCTGTTTTTTGAACCCAAATAAGTTCATAGGCATGTTTATTTATTTCAAATCATGCTCTGTAATTGGGCATTGATTGCCATTTTTCAAATCACAATGACCCCATGGTAGAGTATGTATGCCACATGACAAAATGCATCTCTTATCATCATGTGGGTCCAGAGCCACTTTTCTTACAATATTGCTAGTCAATAAGTGATCCTCACTCTGAATTCTATTTTCTGATGTTCTGATTGAACTCTGGGTTTTGAGGCAATTTTTGTAATCTTCAAATTCAAGCTCTTTGTCCACAGTTCTTCTGCCAATGCCCTTGGCCTTTTTTGCAACAACACCACTACATGTTTCAAAGCTGTACATCTTGGCCCTTAACCCAGCAAATGCCACAATAACATCACCAAGTGTCTCATCTTTTAACTTGCCAGGCACCTTTTTGTTGTGGTGTTGAATCTCTGTATGTTCACTGGTATCAAAGTATTTAAACAATTCAGGCTGGGACATATCTTGATAAACATCTTCTGTCTGAATATGAAGAACAAAACTATCTGTGTCCATGTACATCAATTTTACACGATCCTTATAAAAAGGCTTCAACACATCATAATACAATTTTAACATATGTAATTTGGCCAATTCCAATATCACAGCCCCTACATAAATAGGTTTATCAAACTTAATCTTTGTTTTTTCATGTTGAAAAGTGCCATATTTTCATCATAAATTCTTCTATAATTGAAATTAGGCTTTGCTATCAATTTTTTGCTCCGGCTGGGGTCAGTAATTATTTTAACATCAATATGTTTTCTGACATTTTCTATTGTTTTGCCATACTCAGAATTGACCATCAATTTAAACAAGGTCTTATCAAATTGGCTTAATGCAGATGTTCGAAGCTCTGTGTTTGTATCAATATATGGCTTCAACCATCTTGAGTGCCTGAACCTCAAAACTTTTCCAACTTTGGTCACTTGAACACCATGATTCATCAGAAACTGGAGGTTTTTGTAATATATGACATAACCCTGTTTTGGCTCTAGAGTCATCATCAATTTCTTCTGTTAAGAGCCAGATGAGCACTCAACCTCAGGAATTGGGGGCAGATCAGAAAATGTATTGTGTAAATTATCAGGAATTGTCAGATCAACCTCTAAGAACAGACCATAATTACTGTCATCAAAATCCTTAAGATCTTCAATATTGAAATCTTCAACCCACTCAAGCCCTGCATATGGCAGTTTTTTCATCATAGCATAACCATAGAGGCTGTTGGCATCTACATACAGTATATAATTTGATGGCAGTGCTGGATCATAATCAGGAATATATTTGTTATTAGCTCTGGCATATCTCTGAGAGCATTGCACCATGCCCCCTCTTATACATTGCTCCATAAACAGATACATATCTTGATCTTGGATCAGATCCAATTGCATTTTAGTGTTCAAAAACATTGCAGACCATGCTAGGCCTGGCGCACTGTAAAAATACATTGGATCCAGCTTATAATTTTGCATGGAAGATTTTCTGAATGCCTGAAGTATATCAGCTAAGAGGGTCACATCAAGTTTTAAATATGCTTTGTGATAATCACCAAATGTCTGGCATTTTAAATTGTTCCACATCAACTGGGCATAGTGATAATCATCATCAGTGATTCCAGATCCTCTGATTTTGCTGTAAAACTCTTGTTGTGGTGGCAGAGAACACTCATCAAATTTAGAAAAATCTGTAACATAATCATATTGATATACACCCTTCCGCCTAATTAATTTCAGGTCCTGATTTGGAAACAAAGCACATGTGATTTTGAATTGATCATCAGATAATTGAGTGGCCAGTGTAGCCAGGCTAGCAGACAGAATTCTGTATGAATCAAGAAATCTTAAGTGAATAGGAACACCATTAACTTTAATTATTTTGCTAATGGCAATATATTTCTCATTATT
This sequence comes from Lepisma saccharinum, assembly GCF_977018435.1. NCBI lineage: Eukaryota > Metazoa > Arthropoda > Insecta > Zygentoma > Lepismatidae > Lepisma > Lepisma saccharinum. The sequence goes on from NW_028143760.1 coordinate 33,288, forward strand.
TTCAGCTAAAATATTTAAATTCTGCTTGTCAAACCCCTCGTACCTGATCAAATGATGAAAATCATAATTGGATGCACCATGGCAAAATATAGGGACAAATTTTGGTCTCTGGATCTTAATATTACAGCTATTACACAGGGCCATTAAGAATTTACCATCTGTATGAGAATGGTGATGCACCTTGATATTTGTATTTGAAAATTCAGAATCACATACCGGGCATTTTTCTGCATTGTTGAAATCTTCAATATGTTTCTCTGTTAAAGGCAACATGGGTTTTGATTTTAATAAGACATTAGATGCTATGTCATGGCACTCATTTTCTATTTTATGTGAAAATTTTTTGATGGCATCTGCTCCCATGTATAAATATTCTTTACTAACAACACCATCCTGTACAACCACATAATAAAAACTAGAAGGTTCATGTAGATGGTATGATGTACTTTAAGATTCCTCAGGGTCTGGGCTGCAGAATGCAAGAGGTTTGAGATTTGATTCAAAATCACAGACTATATATGCTGGGTGTTCCAACAAGGCTTCAAATTTTTTAAAATTGGCATTTTCACTTGGATTAGGCATCACCATATGAACAGGTTTATGATTGCCACAGTATTTCAGATGCTCAATTAACTTGTTTTTAGCAATTTCTGTATTCACTTTACAAACCCCATTTATTATTTTTTTACCATCAAATACAGTCAAACATCTTCTGCACAACTTGAATATTGTCTTAGATTTGTCTAATTGTTTTCTGACTAAAGCTTCAAGATTATGTATCAGAGTGTAATTATATGTGTCATCCCTTTCAATTAAGAGCAGATCAATCGGAACAGCAGAATCATCATCAAGTGTACTCATTCTGAGAGGTGCTATCAAGCAATTGCCACGGCCAGTAGAACAAATAAAAACATTAATAGATAATTGTTTATCATTGATATCCCTGGCATTTTTTTCAAATTTATCAATATTCTGAACAGACATTGGATATTCTAAACCCTCCATTGCTTCATCAAAATCATGTTCATGTTGTTTATAATAACTTATTCTCTCAGGATGCCTTAAAACTGGAAACAAAGCAGCTAAAATACACCACAGAAAGCATTTCTCATCATTATTTTCTATATTAACCACGGCTTTTTTGTTTTTAATATTGGCAGGTAATATCAGATATGTAGATCCTTGTAATGGGCTGAATTCAGAAATATTAACATAGAGCTTGTGTGAAGAACCGCATAGGCTCCATCCTGACTCTTTTGTTGCAAATTCAGAGTGTTTAATATTCAATTGATCTATCAAACTGCTTATTATTTTGTCTGAATTTGTATTTGAGTATACAGGTACAGTTTCTGTTATGTGGGGCTGTGTAAATTTTGTGCCATTTGGTTTCTTATATTGTGTAAACAATTTGAGAGACAGCTTATAAGAGCCATTTAGTGCATTTAGAATTGCCTGCACATCAGGATTTATACTGTTCAAAAAATTCTTAATACCACATTTTTGCTCTGATACAAACCGGTAATCCCTAAGTTGGCCAGCAAAACTGCTATGGATAGGTGATGCATAGCGTGGTTGCTTTGCCGGTCTAGCATTAACAGGTGTTTCATGCTTCCTTTTCAGACCAGATGTAGATGGTTGTGGGGGCAATGTTGATGACTGTACATAAGAATTACACTTATGCCTTTTGTAATATGCCTTGCTTAATATTTTATGGCATCTTGGACACATTTTTGTGGCCTTTCTCAATTTCTTAGGGTTACAAATATGGCGATGCCTAGACCAATTAGAACTAGATATATTTTTTTTGCATTGATTGCAATATTTTTGATTTGGCATTTTTTGTTGTTTGTTTATATAAAATTTCTTGGTCCAAAAAAACAGAACTATGGACAATATGCCAAAACAATTATAACAGCAGTTAGTGACTGAGCTGGTGCTTTTATACTCAAACAACAGCAGTAACTAGGCTCTGGTGATCCCCAATATAGAGTAGTTTTGCTCTATTATGCTGTTGTACAACACACTTTACCAGGTTTCAAACCTCAGCTGTATATCAGCTAGCAATAAATATTCTCAAAATATCACATGTGGGGATATTATTCTGCCACATGTATTTTAATCTTACACATTTTACCAGAGCCTCAAACCCGGAGCCTCTTGATTACAAGGCAATAATACCAACACTTTGCCATCAGGGGAGGCCCACACACTCTACCAGGTTTCAGACCTGGGGGCCTCTTGATTACAAGGCAACAAGACTAGCACTTCTCCATAGAGAGGTATTAAACCCAGAAGCCTTTGATTATAAAGCATATAAGGCATGGGACTATGTCCATATTCTATTGAGCATCAGAACCGAGGAGAGCTTTATATCAGCTAAATACAATTCAAAGTTGGACTTTGAAATGGGCAATGAATATTCTGTAAGTCTCACTCGGGTATATATTATCAGAACAAGGCAAAACCAATTCAGGCATATATGACAACATGCAAGAGGCCAATGTTCTTTTTAATAAGAATTTCCCTTGGAGTCAATAACATGATGGCATGTATGGGGGGAATTTTCCCTGAAAGAGCACAGTGTAGATTTTATCTCATGCATGCAAACATATAAAATCTCCCAGGCGTGTATTATTTATTGCTGGCCGGGACATGAAATTGATCAAAGATTAGAAAGAACATGAAACAATTTGCAGCCTGACCTTGTCCTATTGTATTGATCTGTAAGTTGTAGAACATGAGAATATAAACATTTTTGCCCTAGTTTTAAGTGTAGCCAAAACAATATCAAGGGAGGGGGGGGCATATTTTTGACACGTTTATGGACAACAAACTGGCAGATGTAGCTTTTAGACACATGGGCGAATCTGTCTGAGGGGAGTTCTTCATTTCTACACTAGAATTCAAAATTCTTAGAATTAAGAGCATATCACACTTGAAGAAATGGGGAATAAGGGCATCTTGGCATAGTTCTAAGTGTAGGCAAATCGGGCTGTTAGGGTTCTTCTTTTCTACACTAGAATTCAGAATTCTTAGAATTAAGAGCATATCACACTTGAAGAAATGGGGAATAAGGGCATCTTGGCATAGTTTTAAGTGTAGGCAAATCGGGCTGTTTAATCAAATAACCTCTTCTTTTGTACAATGTTTGTCCTTATATTATATACTTTCATACTACTGTAATAGCATCTTTTTCTTTGGGGTTACATTTCCAAAATGCTGACCATTTCATTTTCAATATAGCTTCTTCAAGAATCAGTGAGCTCTTGAGCGATCTGACATATGACTTCCATTCATTGCTGATTCTGCAGTTTTAACACCAAACACTTTGCACTCAATAAGTGCATCCTTTGCACCACTGCCACACAGATATTTTCCAATAATGTGCAGGACAGCCTTTGCGCAATGGAAGTTTCCGATCATTAAGCAACTATTTTATCAAGAGATTTTTTTTAAAGAATACGTTTTATAGCACTGGTTTGTCACATGGTGCACAAACACTCCTTCAGCAGCCACACTTTCAAACAATATATTTTGTTCTTCCTGTTGAACATCTGTCAGTTTAGTTCCTACCGGTATCCGTCTTTGCTCATCCATTTTTAAATAATGGTAGTTAACCTGTAAATAACAAAAACTATTATTAGAATTTTGAATTATATAATTCAGTTCTGACAGCTTTATCACCCTAAACATACAGTTAAGTAGTTTAATTGTGTAATAAATAAAACCAAAATTATACTCTTGTCCCTGGAATAGAGTCCAGTAGACATTTTTCCAAAAAACAAAAACAGAAAAAAAAACGAACAGATTTTCTGAAATAAATAACAATGAGACAACTTCAGGAACCATTTTATTTAGTTCCTCACCCTTCAAAACACATATTTAGAGACCAAATGTGACTTTAACGTTTTCAGGAGCGGAAATAAAAGCGAAATATTGTCGATGCCGACCATTTTGGAAAATGGCGTCTAAAACACTCGGTCCAGAATATGGTGATGTCTACCCAAGTTTTTATGACTCTCCGACATGTATTCTACTAGGTTTCATTGGATAGACAAATCACAACTAAAATTTTTACGGGACTCTATTACAGGGACTGGATTATATCCTGTATTTATTTTAATAGTTGATGCTTAGTAGCGGTGAATAAATTTCAATATTAAAACATCTACAGAAGACGTTCTTCTTTTCCCGTCATAGTAGGCTATAAGCTTAGTTTTAGTGGTGCGATTAAGGAACCCATGTGGTGCGATATAGGACACCAGTTGCTTAGATCGCACCTATTGCAGACATTTGTTTTACTCGCATTTATAGCAAGCGTGTTACACTTAGGATTTGTGAAAACTACCCAATATGTTGCAAATATTTCACAGTTATTAGAATTCGTGTGAAACTCAAATTAACTCTTGCCACATCATGTAGAGATTGATTTTTCTCTTAGGGGGTGCGATTTATGCAACTTTTACATATGTGTAAAACATATGTTGTACATGAAAGTTATACATGTAATATGTACAAAAAGAATTACATTCGTCATACATTTTCTGTCTTTCAAAAATGCAGTTTGTGTGCTTGTTCTCAATTATTAGCTAATGTGAAATTGAACGTGTGAAAAAAATATTTAAAATCGTTTGTCCAACACACATGCTTTAGCACCGACTTCTCCTCTTTTTGGGTGATATACGAGGATAACAACGTCTTTGATACTACTACTACTACTATTATTATTATTATTATTATTATTATTATTGGCACGTTTATCTTGGTACTTGCCACACCCCTCAGACAAAAATTCGTGGTTGTTCCTCTGCTAAACCATGCATGCATATTTTATGTTTTCTTTATTTACAACATCGCACCCCCTAAATTTTATTCCGCACCCTCAGCCCCTCCAGATGATTAATCTTAGCGCCGCCACTGCATGGTGGCCATCATCCCCTCGAGTGTAGCGAGAGGCCGAGGTCTGATGAAGCAAAGCGAATGGCAGGTGAAGTGGCGTGGGAACACTCTGTTTTGAAGGAGTTGTATTCAATGATTAATATTATTAAAAATATATTTGCCTTACAAATTTATTTGGGTGTGCAAGTGCGAATCTCCGAATCTGCGAATAGGCAGAAGCTGCCACACAAACAAATACCATAAATACTACTGCCTGAGAGTGTACACGAAATGCTCGAAAACGAGGGTCGAGGATGCCGAAATGCTCAAAGAAATCGTGGAAGTGGTTTCAGTAGAAAGGCAGAAACACATTGCATGGCTGAAAAAACTTTTTCGCCTTTTCAAGAACGAGATCGAGGCAGTAGTGAAGAAGAAAGGAGCGGAAGAATGGAAGGAGTTCTTCAAGAAGGAGGCAGAGTTGGACGTGCTGGAGAACAGAAAGGAGTTCTTGTGGTTCCTGTACGGCATTAACAAGATGCTCCTTGAGTTTGAGGGATGGCGCGAACCAACAGCTCCCACTTGTGTTTGTCTTCGCAAAGTATTCAAAGTACTCCGTCGTGGCGTTCGACGCTGCTTCTGCTCATCGTAGATATTTCTCACAACAGTAGTATTAGTAGTCATTGTATACAGGATACATTTAGTAGTTTAAGTTGTTATTGAGAAAACAATATAGTAATCTTAAATATTGCTGGTAATATTTTATTTAAATATATTTTCGACTCATTTTTTACGAGTCAACCTTAGTTTTTATGAAAAGTGATTTTGATCTTCCTACTTATTTCAATTGTAAGTTTTATTTTATTATTACGTGGCTCCAGACACTAAGGTCGAAACATGCCTCTGTATCATTCTACTGCAAATTTTCGAATGTATGTTTTTTTTTATTTCATTTCCTATTGGCTATTAATTTTGGCAATTTCTTCACATGGAGCATTGCATTCTAATGTACTACATTAGAATGTTAATGATTTAAGTGCACTCCTCTATACATAAGAATAATTAGCAACTTAACTAGGGTCGGAAGTTGATGACCTAAAACATCTACAAAATTACCTATGACCTTAAAATTGTTTAAAAAATGGCCTATTTTTTTTTATAAAATAACAAAAAAAAATTCACTACTAAATTAAAAGCTTGCTTTTTCCATACATTAAAAGAGACTAGTTAAATAAGCTCGGCAAAATCTGTTGTTTGGTGGCTTATACTACCGAAGCAAAGGCAAAAAAACAATTACGTACTGATGTAGTGTTCTATATTTTTACTGCAAGATTACGTAAAATACAGCGCAAGGCTTTTCTGCAAAAGGCATTCACCTCCCTTTTTAAGTGGGCCTTGCCCAAAACAGTAGTCAGTCAACATTTGAAACTATAGTTTTGTTTCACGGGCATCAGATTATACAGAGTGTTTCTAAAGGTCGTTTACAACGCTTGGGAGGTGATTCCTCACACGAAAACAAGCAAAAAGTGTGAGTTCCATTTTTACGACTGAGGCTTCGTTTCCGACATAGGAGCCTCGCAAAAGGTGACAAAGTGAACGTCACACCGAACTGAGACGAATACTATCACAGATAGAGAGGTGGTTCCAAGGGAATCATAAAGGAATCGTATGTGCTCAGTCCGGAAGTCACTATGAAAAGTTCACTGCACGCATGCGCAATGGGGTCCTCAAAGGAATTGGGGATTTCCAGCATGGAAAGGGTATGTAACGCAGCAAGAAGGACTGTGACAATGAGACATACGTTAAAGACAACACATCCCGACCTCAAACATCAAAACATGAGCACGGAACACAAAATTCGAAAAGTTGAGCACGGTTGCATACCCCAGTTACACGCGAGGAATGAACGAATCATGTCATGTGGCATACGAGAGACACATTACTCCACCAGGAGGAGGGAAAGAAAAACACAATATCAGATGATTGCGGGTACAGCAGTCATGAAGGTCAAACGTAGACTACGAGAGCCAGACTTGCCTGCACAGCGCTTCCAAAACTGGTCTCTTTTAAGCCACAGTGATCGCGTGCGAACACTCCCCCTTTGTGTGGTGAAAGTGACATCTTCAGTTGGTGTACAGTGACACGCACTGTCTGTGCTTAAGACATTGTAGCATTTGTTGTTTGTTGTGTGTGTGTGTGTGTGTGTGGGAGGGGGATATTACGTAGTTGTTGCGTGTAAAAATACACGATGTCGCAATCATCTGATATTATGTTTTTCTTTCCCTCCTCCTGGTGGAGTAATGTGTCTCTCGTATGCCACATGACATGATTCGTTCATTCCTCGCGTGTAACTGGGGTATGCAACCGTGCTCAACTTTTCGGATTTTGTGTTCCGTGCTCATGTTTTGATGTTTGAGGTCGGGATGTGTTGTCTTTAACGTATGTCTCATTGTCACGGTCCTTCTTGATTCCCTTGAAACCGCCTCTCTATCTGTGATACTATTCGTCCCAGTTAGGTGTGACGTTCACTTTGTCACCTTTTGCGAGGCTCCTATCTCGGAAACGAAGCCTCAGTCGTAAAAATGGAACTCACACTTTTTGCTTGTTTTCGTGTGAGGAATCACCTCCCAAGCGTTGTAAACGACCTTTAGAAACACCCTGTATATATGTTTTGTTGTCAAAGACAGTTATTGCAATTACTATTCTTCAAAGATTTATTCAACTGTATTAGGTTCCACCTTAAGGGGGAAAAATTCCCCTCTTCCCGCAAACAGAAAGAAATCAGTATTTATGCTTTACTTAGCTTTACCCCCCCCCCCCAAATCTCTTTAAAAATCGGCGCCCATGCATATCACCCCCTTCCCATTTCAAGAAAATTTAGTTGAATTGAATATGGCGGCCACTAATATGTTGGACGTCCGCTTGGAGCACAACGATGTGGTTCTCCTTAAGCCTAACCTGTTTCTATCAAGTGTACCCAGCCTAACTCCTTTACTTTTTATAGGGGGTGTTTGAATCACCCTGTAGGCCCTCGTATGTGAGTCTCTCAACATGAGATCAAGAATTACACACGCAGACATTATATATGTGTAATACATATATATATATATATATATATATATATATATATATATATATATATATATATATATATATATAATGTGTGTGTATCAGTGGCGTAGCATGGACATTTCGGGTGGGAACGCCAAGTCCGAAGGAAGGGTTGGCCCTTTCTTGCTTAATAACTTACTTATGGTATTAGTCGCCACAGGTATTGTTTATTTGCCTGAAGTCAGCTGGGTTTTCAATAAAACATCATCCATGCATGTTTTAGCTAGACAATTAGATGCCTCACTATGCCACAAATGTTTTGAACTCTGGTGTTTTATACCTTTCTGCATGACGCAAGTCATTAAAAACCTACCTGAATCACAAGCGCCTTTGAACAACAACAGACGTTATTGTTGTGGTTGATCCAACTACTGATTGATTTGGTTTATTTTACTTCGCTCTTCTACCACTTTTGGTTAATCGCGAATATGAATATGAGTGATGATATTGATGAAGGGACACTGACAAAGAACACCCGTGCTCACGCTGGGATTCGAACCAGGGACCTCTGTCGTCTTGGCGTACTGTGCAAAGCAGAGTGGATGATCCAAATATCGTACACTCTACTGACGTAACAGTGCCGATTAGTAATTCAGACCACTGTTTATTACATCTTGAGAATGCTGATAAACATTTAAAAATAATTTTGTCCAGAGACCATTCGATGTTAAGAGTTTTCAAATGAATGCTAAACATTTCCATTGACACAATATTAAGCAGTTAGATAATAACGAAAAATACAATAAAAAAAATTAATAGTTTTGCGGGTTAAGTGGTAGAGCAGCAACAGGCTGAATTTCTACCACGAGGACTTCACCAACTTACTTCACAAAAACTGAGTGAATCTTTAATTTCTAATGCACATCGCTGTTCGTGCGATAAATCATACAATTCAGTGGCCATTAAGAAGCAGTATATTTGAGATTGGTAAAGTTACGTCAGTCAATATTGCGTATTGTAGCATCACATACCACGAGTTGCATGAGCGCGAAGAGCGAAGAACCGGGCGGGTAGGAATTCTGCCGCTGTCGTCTGCTTCAGAAGGCAGGAAGGGTCACATGAACCAATCACGGTAGAGCCCTCGTACGCGGGCGTAACAGAGCCCATTTACGCGCGTGCTGTAGAAATGGAAGCTTTCCCTCCATAAAGGCAGCAAGGAATATAGGAGTCCTGTACGCCGAACCTGCTCGGCGTCCGGCCGGGAAAGGCATTGAAAAGAGACGCTAGAATGAGTGTGAGAGTGGAGCGTTGCAAGCGGATCGCGAAAAATAGCTATTATAATGCCATGAAGGTCAAACATATTTGAAATTAGTCACGTTTTACTTTATAATCACAGCATTTTAGCATTTTTGAAATTTTAAATCTGGGAACGCCGGGCGTGCGGACGTACTATAACGCTACGCCACTGGTGTGTATGTGTGTGTGTGTGTGAAGGTAGGTAATATTTTGCGGGGGGCCAAGATTTGTAGATCCGGCACTGCCTTGAAGATATTTGTGGTTGCCAAATTCCAGATGAGTCTACCTTGGGGAAGAACTATTTGAAGCCCCTCTATGAGAAGACACTACCATAAGTTTTTTTAGATACCATTAGTTTGTAGGTGACCATTACATGTGGCTTTGTGTTGATGAGACCATGGATAGCTGCGGCCGTTACATTTCCAATGTTGTCATCGGGAAGCCGAACCTGAAACCCGCATCCCGTCCTATGCAAAGAACCAGAGAAAACAAATCAAAGCACTATAGCTTGTGTTGTTGTAGAAGCCCTACGTATCTTGTGGCCTACAGAGAATCGAGATGAAAAGTTTCTGTTCCTGCTTAGTGGTAATGCCGCCTATATGATTAAAGCAGGTGAGGTTCTGTCAAGTTTCTATGGGAATATGATCCTCGTGACGTGCCTAGCCCATGGTTCACATCGGTATGCAGAAGAAATAAGAAACAATTTCCCAGGAGTAAACGATATTGTCTCTTCTGTCAAGAAAATTTTCCTGAAATCATCAAGTCGCATTCAGACATTCAAAGAGTTGCTACCAGAAATATAGATTGACAAGTAAAGTCCCGATATGCGCAGATCGCTGCGGAGCAGTTCCTATTACGTCATCCTCCCCACCACTCCTCTACGTACTGGTCTGGCCTTGAGACTACGAGTGGTGCCAACTCAGCAAAATTAAGCTAAAACAAATATGATAAACTATTTTTACTGAGTAGATTGTCGGTGCCGGCTCATATCAGTTTATCAGTGGTTCATTTGATTTAATCCGGTCTTTGAAAATGCGTGCGGTGCGCGGATCGTAAACTGTAATATTACGCACGCACGTTAACGTTTATAACGAAGAGAAACTACTAGGCGAATGACTTCATTTTCTGAATGCGACATCGAGCAGTGGCCTGGTTTTTTTTTTAAAAAAAAAAAAAAAAAAAGCCGAGTGGGGTGGGAGTTCTTTTGTTTATCGTCCAACAATCGCTACGAGAAGGCAATCTGATATCACGCTTGACTGTGTTCTTTCTTAAAGCATTGAAATGTTCTTGCTCTTTACTCTTGGCTACATATTTTTTAAATGCAAAAATCAAATCATGCCGGGTCCAACGAAATCCACAATCTGCTCTGGAAAGCCCCTTAGAGGACAGGCCAGATAAATTGTTTACAATGTTGCAACATATTTGCGAAATCAGGAGTTACACAAACTTAAGTATAACGTTGTTAAGTCCACAAGAGCCGCCACGGGAGTATCTAAATGGATGGTTTCTCAAGTTTTAAAAGAATTGGATTGGATTGATTTGTTATTTTAAGTCCACTTCATGCACAGTAAGGCTAATCGGGACTGGACGTAAAGTTTAAAGTGGGATCCGAACCACTATGTGCCTCCACCGGGAATCGAACCCGGGATCACTTGATTACAAGGCGACGACGCTACCACTACGCCATCGGGGAGGCCAAGTTTTAAAAGAAGGAAAAGAGTCGTTGGCGAAAGGTGAGCTGAATTTCTGTACTCCGACAGGTAGAAACAGCCCAGGAAAAGCGAATACAAATTTCGTTGAAAATGCTCAAACCATTCCGCTCCCTCCAGGTTGCAACACT
>NW_028143761.1:0-43340 GCF_977018435.1 Lepisma saccharinum
ACAGTGCCGGTTCTACAAGCCGCAAAGGGGCAGGTAAGGTTTTAGGTAGTACCCCTAAGACTAATTTGTTTCTATCATGATCAATTGTACCCAGCCTAACTCCTTTACTCTTTACTCTCAAGATTTGTAGATCCGTCTACAATTACTTATATTGACTCTTAAATTATTTTCCTATCTCGTACGGAATTCTTACAATTACATCAATAATGGACAAAAAGGTAAAAGTCGAAAACATTTGAAAACTGTCTAGTCATTTTTAAACGACGAAAAATTCTGTAAGGTGTTTCACATAAAAGTTGTAGATAAATTCCTAATATTTCAAAAAATGTATAAGTAATCAAGGGTTTCCGGTTCGATACCCGGTGGAGGCGCATTGCACAAGTCCCACTTTAAATTGTAGTTTCAGTCCCGATTAGGCTATATGTGCATAAAGTGGACTTAACATTGAATTATAATACATTGTTTCATAAATTTTAGGATTAAGTGCCTGTCATTTGTGTATTGAATAGTAGTGAGAACACTCTAGCACACAACCAATTGCCAAATTAACAAAAGATGTATAACGGAAAAAAATAAAAGAGGGCTAATTTTTGGCAAGATGTTAGATTAGCATAAGAGGTACATTCACGGATAGTAGTGGTGATGGGGGAGTTCACCAACCGAAAATGGGGCTCGGTGGGGCTCGCCTTAATGGATTTCTCTTGTAAGGCATGAGCCCCATTTTCTCGCAGTGTTGCCAACTCCTCACTCGAAAAAATCACCAAGGTTTTTTTTGGTCTAACCTAACCTAAAGCAAGGAGCTGGCAACTTTGCTTGAGGCCCCTTAATGGTTTGCTCTTGTAAGGCATAAGCCTCATTTTCTCGCAGTGTTGCCAACACCTTACTCGAAAAAAATCACCAAGGTTTTTTTCTTGGCCTAACCTAACCTAAAGCAAGGAGCTGGCAACCTTGCTTGAGGCTTGCCTTACAGTGCATAAAGCAAGGTTGCCAACCTACTGGTGCTTTTGCCATGGCTTTTTACAAAAAAGAGAGAGGAGAGAAAGAGAGGGAAGAGTTAAACAACCGACAGCCTACCTACAGCTTTTTTTTTACTTGGCAAGGGGCTAGAGAGAGAGAGACCTATAGCTGGCAACAGTAATGAGCGAATGCGCCATATCGTAATTTTCCAACTCCGGCAATGTTTGTATATCGTGACCTTTGTAAACCTCTCTCTCTCGGGGGAACGATGTGCCACACACACACACACACACACGCGCGCGCGCGCGCGCCTGTATTGTGACGCAAGCAAATAAACAAAATATTACGCTTTTGCCTGTGGATATCTAGAAAAACAACAATTTCGTTCCCTCTCTCTGCGTGTGCTATCAACGTTGACACAATGACACAAATTCAACAAATAGGTAGGCCACGATCTTCCTCCTAAATCGCATTATATACATGTGGAAAAAAAAACTTTGCCTGTTATTATAAAAAAAAACTTTGACCGTATTCTTAAATAACTAACAAGGACAATGAATCTTTTTGGCTTCCGCAAACAGATCAACATGGAGACTGCACCGCCAAATTTCAATAACCTCTTACCTTCCGTGTTATCTAAACTCAATGGTTTACTGATTGTTCACCTCAACAGCATTTGGACGAAACTGAATGACGATGTGGGTAAGATTTTTTATGTTTTTAATAACAATTTACATTTCTACGAAATTCCGATCGACGGGAAACTTCGGATCACCGTGAATCCGGAAAACGCAGGCGAAATCAAAATTTCTACCGGCAAGAATATTTTTCGAATCAAGCACGACAAGATGCTCTCTAACATTACGTACGATGTTTCTGCAGGAGATTATCTTTACATGGAACTCCTCGGAGATTACGACAAACTCATTCCTCTCTTCGTAGAATTACGAATCGTCTATCCTATTATAAATAACCGTTAACCAAAAATGCCTAACGATATTTTCGCCAACACCAAGCGTGTAGACCACGCAGAAGAGATTCTCATGTTGGACATTCGAGTTAAGAAGTTGAGGACCGATTTGATCGCTTTGCAGGAGACCTTAAACAAAAGTTTAGAGTCCGAAATCGCTACGCTCCAAACGCAATGTCTCGACCCCATTCTGAAAATCGATTCCGAACTGAAAACGCTCATAAAAAATTATGTCGACGTACCTTCTTACGACAACGTTCAAAATATACAGTTGAGCGTGGATTCGCTTCAAAATGATTTGGCCAAATTACAGCAATTTCAATCGAAAAATGAAGATTTGGAAAAATTGAAACTCGAAATCGAAGAACGAACTTCCGCAATCGAAAAGAATTTCTCCGAACTTCAAACCGTCGTGAACGATATTGATGTAGAACGCTTGCACGTCGTCGTTTCCAAATTACAAGAAGAATTCACCGGCACGTTGGAAGAAATTAAATCCAAGTTACAGACTTTGGAAGATACCATGACGAACCTACCATCGTCGGACGAACTGCAGGTCATCGGTAAAAGCGTCGCGAACATAAAAATTCAATTGGAGGCCTATCAAGATTTCGAACACATTCAAACCACCATCGCTACGCTTCAGGCGTCCTTGGAATTGATCAACGAAGAAATTAAAAATATTCACGCTGAAGCGAGAGCGTTGACGAGCATTCAAGACACGTTAAGCACGGTTCAGCAGAAGATCGAATATTTAGAAAATTTGAACGTTGAAACGAATCTCGCTCATTTTCATCACGTACTCGACAACATACAGGGTGACTTGGAATCGTTACGGACGAGCGTGCCTTCGAGCGAAGATTTGGAAAAATTGAAAACGGCGGTGACGGCACTATCCGAATCGAGCGACATCAAAAGTTCTTTGAGCGATCTCGAGAGTAGGGTGGCCAATCTCCCCACCTCCAAAGAATTGCACGCTTTGAAAAGGAACATATCTCGAATGCTGAAACGACTGGAAACGGAAACGGCGAACTTGGAACAGATTCGAGACGAAATTAGTTCGCTGGTGTCGACGCTGCCCACTTCGCAGAGCGTCGCCGACCTTCACACGCAGTTTACAGAGATGCGAAGCATCGTGAACGATCTTACCGAGAAGAGCTCGAAATTGAATCAAGTCGAGAACCTTCAGAACATTGTCGTCAACATCAGAGATCAAGTTGGAGTGCTGGAATCCACGCAGGAATCGACGCTGGCCTCTTTCGGTGCCAAGTTGCAAGAACTCAACGAAAACTACAAGCAGTTGAACGTGGAATGGAGTTAAAACTGACTTTCAAGGAGCTAGTTTTATGTGTGTATATATGTGTGTGTGTGTGTGTGTGTGTGTGTGTGTGTCTGTTTGTGTTTGTGTTTGTTTATATTGAGTAGTAGTTGTGGTGTGTGTATGTTTATATTGTGTTATAGTTGTGATGTGTTTGTGTGTGTCTTGTGTAGTAGTTATGCTGTCTGATGTGTTTGTGTTCGTCTTGTGTAGTAATTGTGCTGTCTAATATGTTTGTGTTTGTCTTGTGTAGTAGTTCCTCCATTCATATTGGGGGTTAGGCGTAGAGCTGACAACTCTGCACTGTAAAAAGACATGTCAAGAAACAGAAATATAAGGCCATGGATGTTCCCAAGGTAAAATATTCCGGAGGTAAAATAGTCCCCCGTTCGGATCTCCGGGTGGGGACTACTTTGGGAGGTCCCTGGACTAAGGATAAGATCTTCATTAGGAATAAGGATATTAAATTAGGCACCTGGAATGTTCTGAGCCTTTACCGGCCTGGGGCATTTCAGTGTACAGTTAATGAGATAGTGAAGTATAAATTAGATGTAGTAACTGTCCAGGAAGTTAGGTGGCCAGGAGAAGGGAATTGTAAAACTAAAAATTATACTTTTTTCTATGGTGGTACTGAAAATCATAATTTTGGAACAGGCTTTTTCATAAATAATAGAATTATCTCGGCTCTTAAAACAGTAGAATTTATTAATGATAGGATATCATATGCAGTTTTACAGGGTAGGTGGTGTAAAATTATTTTAATAAACATACATGCACCAACGGAAGATAAAGATGATAATACTAAAGATGATTTTTATACAGAGTTAGAAGAGGTCTTTGATAAATTTTCTCAGTATGATATGAAAATTCTGTTAGGTGACTGTAATGCACAGATTGGCAAAGAAGAGACATTTAAACCCACGATTGGTAAAGAAAGTCTTCATGAATTAAGTAATGATAATGGTATAAGATTGATTACTTTTGCAACCTCAAAGAATTTAATTGTGAAAAGTACCACTTTTAAACATAAAGATATCCATAAATATACCTGGTCTTCTCCAGATGGTAAAACTCATAATCAGATAGATCATATTCTCATTGATAAGAGAAGGCATACTAGTATAATTGACGTTCGTACACATAGAGGTGCTGACTGTGCCAGTGACCATTATTTAGTAATTGCTAAATTAAGAGAAAGACTCGCAGTGATAAATCATAAGCAACAAAATCTAAAAGTTATAAAATTTGATACAGGAAAGTTTGTTGATGAAAGAATTAAGAAAGATTACCAAATTAAACTGTCAAATAGATTTGATGTTTTGCAGGATTTAAATGATGATGAAAATATAAATGAAACAGACGTAAATAAGAATTGGGAGCACATACGTAATGCAATAGAATCAGCAGCTAAAGAAAGTATAGGATACCATAAACCAAGAAAAAGTAAGCCGTGGTTTGATAATGAATGTCATAATCTAATAGAAATAAGAAATCAGGCTAGACTTAGATGGTTAAATAACTCGGATGATACAAATCTAAGCAATTATAATAGAATAAAGCGAGAAGTTAACCGCACGTTTAGAAGTAAAAAAAGAGATTACTTGAAAAGCAAAATTGATGAAATTGAAACAAACAGCAAAAATAAAAATATCAGAGATTTATATAAAGGTGTAAATGAATTTAGAAAGGGGTGGCAACCTAAAGTAAACTTGATAAAAGATAAAGACGGTGATTTTCTAGCTGACCCATGCGATATTCTAAATAGATGGAAGAACTACTTTAATGACCTTTTAAATGTCCATGTAGGAGATAAATCAGAAGTAAATGAAGTCCACACAGCAGAACCTTTAGTTCCAGAACCTAACTTGACGGAAGTTAAAGATGCTATTAAAAGGCTAAAGAATAACAAAGCACCTGGCATTGATTTAATACCAGCTGAGTTAATTAAATATGGTGGAAATTCATTAATATGTCAAATTCATAAATTAATTTGTTTAATATGGAATAAAGAAGAAATCCCTCAACAGTGGAAAGAATCCATAATTGTTCCTGTGTTTAAAAAAGGTGATAAAATGAACTGCAATAATTACCGTGGAATTTCTCTACTCTCAACAACATATAAAATATTGTCTAACATTATTTTAACAAGACTAACCCCATATGCTAATGAAATTATAGGTGATTATCAATGTGGATTTAAACGTAACAGATCAACTACAGATCAAATTTTTCACATCAGACAGACACTTGAAAAAAAGTGGGAATATAATCAAAATGTCCATCAGCTATTCATTGATTTCAAAAAAGCATATGATTCGGTCAAAAGAGATAAATTATATAATATATTAGTAGAGTTTGGAATACCTAAGAAGCTTGTTAGTATGATAAAAATATGCACCAGTGAAACAGAAAGTAAAATTCGTGTGGGTAATAATATGTCTGACAAATTTACAATTCATGATGGGTTAAAACAAGGAGATGCATTATCTCCATTGCTCTTTAATTTTGCCTTAGAATATGCTGTAAGGAAGGTAAAAGAAACTAAAGAAGGACTAAAATTAAATGGTGTGACTCAGTTGTTAGCATATGCAGATGATGTAGACTTACTGGGGGATGATGTGAATACAATTAAGAATAATGCTAAAATATTTTTCAAAACTGCTAAAGAGATAGGTTTGGAAGTTAACAAAGAGAAAACTAAATATATGCTTACAGGCCGAAACCAAGTGTTAGGTAATAATCAAAATCTAATTATTGATAACAACTCGTTTGAACCAGTTTCCAAATTCAAATACTTAGGAGTAATATTAACAAATGAAAATTATATTAAAGAGGAAATAAAAAGTAGGCTTAATTCAGGAAATGCATGTTACTTCTCTTTTCATAAACTTTTGTCTTCTCGTTTAATATCTAAGAAACTAAAAGTTAAAATATACAAAACAGTAATTTTGCCTGTAGTATTATATGGGTGTGAAACTTGGTCCCTTACATTGAAAGAGGAACATAAATTGAGAGTATTTGAAAATAAAATCCTTAGGAAAATCTTTGGACCTAAAAGGGATGAGGAGACAGGTGAGTGGAGAAGGTTACATAATTTAGAACTACATAATTTGTACTCATGTCCAGATATTATTAGAATAATTAAATCAAGAAGACTTAGGTGGGCAGGCCATGTGGCACGAATGGGAGAGGAAAGAGGAGTTTACAGGATTCTTGTTGGGAAACCAGATGGTAAGAGACCTGTAGGAAGGCCAAGACGAAGATGGAGGGACAACGTTGAGATGGACCTAAAGGAAATCGGTAGGGATGGAAAAGAGTATATAGAACTTGCTCAAGATAGGAACAGATGGAAGGCCTGTGTTGCTGCAGCCATGAACCTTCGGGTTTAAGAAGGCTAGAGAGTTAGTTAGTTAGTTAGTTAGTTGAACGTGGAAGTGAAAATCAAACCGTCGTTTTCTGCCGTAACAGATACCATAGTCGAGCATTTGCTGCCCATCGAAAATAAACTCGGACAAGTTCACAGTAATCTGCTCGGCGTCGACACTAAATTCGCTAAACTGCATTCTCTGCAAGCCATCGAAATCAACAGCGTTCCCAATCAACAGAGAATCTCCACGTTCGTCGAAGGTAACAAACTGTACATGTTGCATCCTTATCATCCGTACTACAAGTTTCTCCTCGATGGCACAATTCAGATAAACGAATTTTCGTACTGGTCTCACGGCAGAAAAGCTAGCGTTCCCACCATGACCTTGATATCGAATCGTGGTGTCCAGAAAGCAGGAAACATTCCTCTGGCACGTTGGAACGAAACGCGCAACATATATGAAATACACGAAGACGAAGATCTTACCGTTTTCGACGTGAGTGCCGGCGATAAGCTGATCATTCAAAACACGAGCGAAGTGCCACCCTCTTTGAATCCCATCACGCTTGTGCTTCTCTTGAAACGTAATCTCTAAAAAAATGTCTAGGCAAGCCATCGTCGAAGAATTGCATAAACCTGCACGCCGTAACTACGAACGTTTGGCTGTGGTAACCAAGGGCATCGACGACCTCTGGCAAAGTGACCTCGTGGAGATGAGTAGCGGCAATTTGAAAAACGTACATAAATTTAACAAGGGCAACAAGTACCTCCTCACCGTCATAGACACATTTTCGAAATTCGCATGGGCTCTACCTTTGAAGGCGAAAACGGGAACGTGCGTCACGGAAGCATTCAAATTAATTTTTCGCAAAAGCGGCGGCAGACGACCACGGTTTCTGCAAACGGACAACGGTAAAGAATTTTACAACGCCGTATTCCAAAAGTTTATTCAAAAACACAAGATTCAACATTATTCGACCTTCAGTCACATCAAAGCCGGCATCGTGGAAAGATTCAATCGAACCTTGAAAACACACATGTGGAAACGATTCACGCTTCGGGGAAATTACAAATGGGTCGACATCCTGCCGGAACTCGTCGACACCTATAATGATACGGTACACAGAACGATAGGCATGAAGCCAGCTGACGTTACCAAGTCTGACGAGCAGCGTTTAATTTCTACAGTTTACTGTCCAAAGTACACACCCACAACAAAAAAAGCTAAATACAAAATTGGAGACCGGGTGAGGATCAGCAAATTCAAACGCCCCTTCGAGAAGGGATTCACAAAAAATTGGAGCACGGAACTTTTTACGGTGGTTCTAGTTTTACCCGGAAACCGACACACGTATATAATAAAAGATAGTAGCGGCGAGATTTTGAAAGGAAGATTTTACGAAGAGGAACTCTCTAAAACGAAACACCCCGACACGTACCTCATCGAGAAAGTATTGCGTAGGAAAGGTGACAAACTGTTTGTCAAATGGCTGGGACTTCCGGAAAAGAGTTGGATCGACGCGAACGAAGTGATCTTGTGAGTACGTGGAACGTGGTGAAGCGTCTACCGGATCCGGAAAGTCAAACGAGAAAAAAAAAGAACGGTGAGTTGCTTCCCGACAGCATCCGCTGTCTGATCGTAGGTCCTTCGGGGTGTGGGAAAACGACACTGCTCGTGGACAATTTTCTCCTCGCACCGAATTGGTTAGATTGGAAGAACAGGCACCTGTACGTGTTCTCGAAAAGTTTGGAGCAATCCAAATACCAGCAACTGATGAAACTGTACGATGGTCTGGACATTGCAACGTTCGCTTCGGAAATAAAACCACTCGACGATTGTCGTGAAAATTCAGTCGTTGTGTTCGACGACGCCATCCTGGAAAATCAAAATGAAATTCGCAACTTTTTCACGCAAGGTCGTCACAAAGGAATGGATTGCTTCTACCTAGCTCAAACGTTTTCCAAAATTCCAAAACAGTTAGTACGCGACAACGCTAATTTCATATGTTTGTTTCGTCAAGATCACACCAACCTCAAGCACGCGTACGATGACTACGTAGGCGGAGACATGAACTACAATCAATTTTCGGAACGCTGCTGCTCTACTTGCTGGAACGGTGACGATTTCGGATTCGCGACGATCGACATGACGAGGAAACCCAACGACGGAAAATACAGAAACAAAATCAACGACTTTCTAAACGTTGCAACGTTGTGAGTAGTGGTATTGACTGTACTATAAACCCACGAAAGTATGAACCCTCCTCAAGCAGGTTTGGCTATACTTAAAACAAGCTCAACATGGCCATATGAGCTTTTTGCTCTAGTGTGGAATCTTGCCTAATCAAAGATTTTTGTAAAAATGCCCCTCGGAAAGTATGACCCCCTCAGATTGATGAGGCTACACTTATAAAAGGTACTTCTGAGAGATTGTTGTCCATAAATTTGTTAAAAATATGCCCCTCTTTTGGCCATACTTAAAACTAGGCCAAGACACACATACACATATTCAGACACACACACACACACACACACACACACATACTTATTTCTGGTTTAAGTTCAATTGGGCACCAGGCTCAATTTGCATATCTAGTATTAAGATAATATAATTCTTCTAGAATTGCTCCGTGACCCTCTCATTTCTTACGTCATAAACATATGATTTTTCACCTATGAGAATAACACTACAAATGGTGTCTTCAGGTAAAGCCTCATGGAATTCACAGATAATTTTAATGTTTGTTCTGTCATTCACCACAACTTGTTTTCTTTTTGAGGTGTTGATTACAAACATGGGTCTTTGTGTTTTGAATTCATCTGGTGCATAATACATGTCAGTATTGCCAGTAGTGACCCTTTTGAAAGCTGAAAATGCCTCATATAATTTAAGGAAATCATCCTTGGAAATGTCTAAATTATAATTTTCCCTAGGAAATACCTCATTTCTGCCATTTTTAAGATATATGTTCTTGATGTTGCAGCTATCAAATTTACTTGAATTTTTTTCCTGATTGTTGTGTCTCCCAGTCTGAAACAATACCACTACAAAATCAGGCATGTCGTATCGTATGCTGGAGAATGAATTTGTAGCATCAAACTCATAATATGTACCAGATGCGGGCTTCTGTACGCATTGATATGTGTAAAATTGCAGAGGAATCTGTGGATTTTTTATTATATCAGCTTTGTATTTAAGAGCATAACTGGCTTCATATTCAACAACAGGGATTCTTAACTCCATAGTCTGAATAATGCATTTGCCTGCATCTGGTAAGGTATTAGGCAGAGCTTCTCCTGTAGGGTTTAATGTGCTGTACCTCATCAAAGCATTATTATCATTGGCAGCTCTTCTAAATGTGATTCTTAACCCGCCCTTCCACATAATATCTTTGTAATCCGAGAAGAATCCTGGCAACAGGCGCATGGGAAACAGCACTGTGTGATTTTTAGATAATATCTTATCACCAGCCTCAAATCCACCGATTTTGTAGTAAGAAGCTTCGGTTTTGGATAATTTTAGAGTGGCCAAAGCCGTGGAGGTAATGCCGGGATAATCTATTCTGTTTATAACAACGCCATGCTTTCTGATCTCAATTTCAGAGAACAGATGCGGTACAAAATTGTCCACCAATCTTATATTTGAATTTGCCGGATAATCTGTACCATCGAGCTTTACAACATCAAATTTGATGTATAGATCTGCTCTGTGGGGGTGTATAAATCCATCCCCTACATCAAGATCAACCTCAATCTCTGTGTTGGGTTGATTTAAATTTGCAAATGTCCTCCTGTTTGGGGGGAATGATTGTAGCTCATAACTCTCAATATTTTCCATTGTATGTATTTTTATTTAAATATTAATCTCTATGATAGCAGTTGTTGTGGCTCCAGCAAAATCAACTAATTCTTCTTTTTCATTAGTGACCATCAATTCAATGTAATCTATTCTATTATGGCACACAGGAAAATATAATGTTGGGGATGGATTGTAGATGATGGGCTCCATAAATTCGGAATTAGGTTTGAATGTTGCAATGATGCCGGTTTGTTTGTGAGTGCCTATGCCATTTGATTTGGTGATCATACCCTCGGCCACATTACAGTGAATATTCAGAGTCTCTATGGCTAAGAATTTGGGTATATTCATAGCAGTGTGTTTGATGGCCGCTTCAAGTTTTGTGTTGTTCTCAAATCCTAACAGCTCTCCTATAGTACCCAGATGCACTGTTTCTGTAGCAGATACAATCTCTACTCTGTGAGTGACAGAATTTTGACTTAACACCACACCTCTGGGTAAGTGAGCATTTAGAGTGGACAGATTATACTGCCCTGGAGTGATGACAATTTTTTGATCCCCTACTGCAATTGTGTTGTTGTGGTGTGTAATATTGGGGATCAGGTACATGCCATAAAATGCTCTGAGAGCTATTGTTTTGGGATACACTATGTCATCATGTAATTTAAGTTTCAATATTGAATTTTGGCTGGTGAGATGGAATACCCCCATGATGTTTCAGATACCACAAGGCTTTTTGAAAATTTTCAATTGATGGTTTATTTATTTGAGACATATATCTAAGAACAGATAAACACAAATGTCCGCAATTAACATCTTTGAAGTTTTGAACACGGGCATTATTGTAATAAAGATTAGCAGAATTTAGATATTTTACTAAATTTTCAGGTGGAACACCTCCAAATGAATCAAACACAAATGCCTCATTGTTTAAATATTTAAGATAACAGATCCAGTGAGTGCCCTGATTTTTGTACTCATCCAAATTAACAATGCCACACTCTTTGTTGAGTGGTTGTTCTGGAAAAGAATCAGACATGTACACACCCCTAAAATGTTTGATGCCCAGTGGCTTGATTAAAGCTTCAATATCTTGGTTTGTAAGCGGCTCTTGTTTTTTTTAAACTTATTCATGGCTCTCTTAACACCTTTGCCTTTTTTCTCCATGGCCAGGTTATGGCGCCTCTGCTCATCTAATTCTGCCTTATTTTTCTTGGCATCTATTACTGTTTTTGCTATGGCAGCTGATCCCCCAGCCAAGCTCCCCACAGCCCCGAGAGCAGCTAAGATGGCAGGGATGGTAAATATAAATCCCCCCACATGTGATTTTTTTCTTGATTGCTGTAATTTTTTTAATTGGGGGGTACTAAGCAACAATTTCATACCATGTCCCTTTGCAAGACAAGAGCTTTTTTTCTTCCGCTGCTTTTTGGTCAAAAGGCTATCAATAGTTTTAAGAGATTTGAGACCTGCATAAGGTATTTGATACATAACACCCTTGGCCTTCATCCTAGGTTTATTATATATATATTCACAACCCCCACCCCAGTTTTTGTTTGGTGCTCATAGCTATGGTGGTTCCCAATGCTGCTATTTTTTCACTTAAAGAAGCATCTTTGCTTACAAATCTACCAAATGCAGCCTCTTCTAATTTCTTGTCTGCAACATGTCTCTTGTCAAGATCAGAATGTGTGTTGTATGCTATGTCATGGTCTCTACAAGCAGCATCTAGGGGATTAAAACCAGGATCCCCTCTGTTTAATCTATGATCCAATTTTGTACCGGGACCACAATACTGATAGCCTGGAATGTGTAGTTCAAATGGCAGCTTGTTTATAATGTCATTAACCAGGCCCCGACCCTCAGAAATATTCCAAAATTTAGGTGGTAGAGTATTAATAATTTTTATGAGATATCCAATCCCCTTAGGGTCATTCACTATAAAATTAGACAATTTTGTGCTTATCATGTCCATAATTCCAACCTTTTCATTGTAAAAATTGTGGTTCCCAGCATTTTCCTCCCCAGCTATCACCAATAACCTATCTACAAGTTTCCTGACATCATCAACCCACACAAATTCTTTAGGCAGGGTGTTGTATTGTTTGATTCCACTGCCAGTCTTAATCTGTGACCATATGGGCTTGATTAAATTGTTGTATTTTGCCCCACTGCTAGACTTGACTCTTTTTTGTGTGGGATCATTGTTCTGGTATAGAGCATCTGATTTTATTAATATTTCTTTGTAATCCTCATAGTCTTGATCTGTATAGCTGCCAGGCCTTTTCCAAGTCATCAATTCCCACAAACCAGGTGTGCCGAGATACTTAACAAAAGCACCTTTTTCTCCGAGACGAGATTCTGAATAAACAATCAGATCATCCCCCATAAATGTTACTCTGAAATTGCCAATTCTATGTATGATGCTGCCATCAAGCTCTGTGTCAGCATATAAGCCAAACACCTCATCTTTGTTGTCTTTAGGTGTGGTTAAATATTTTTGAGCAAGAAGACCCAATTCAATAGGATCCTGAGTAGCTTCAATTCTTCTAGGAGCAATAGGACTAGGTGTATGAATACTGGAAAGTGGGGTGAATGGATAATCTAATATGTTCCTTGCAGCTACAGGTACAAGCTCTGTGATCAAATCTTGATTTTGCTCTGTAACAGTTTTGATATTCTTACCTAAATTATTAATAGCATCAATTACAGGCTGTTCTGTTTGTTTGTGTTTTTCATAGATTCCCCGGTTCTCTGATTTCCATCCCTTAAATCTTTTTACAAGATAATCTCTTAACTTAAGATCATCAATTATTGGTCGTTTCATGGTTATTTATATATGTTTCAACGTCTAGAAAATCGTTGATTTTATTTCTGTATTTGCCACTATTGGGTGTTCTTGTCATATCAATTGTGACAAACCCATAACTGTCCTGGTTCCAGCACTTGCTGCAAAATTTAGAAAAATCATTGTAGCTCAAGTCCCCACCTACATATTCATCATGTATGTGTTTGAGGTTGGTATGATCTTGATGAAACACACATATAAAATTGCTGTTGTCTCGGATCAGCTGCTTCGGAATTTTAGAAAAAGTCTGTGCCAGGTAGAAGCAATCAATGTTTTTGTGTCGGCCCTGTGTAAAGAAATTTCTAACCTTGTTTTGATTATCCAGTATAATGTCATCAAACACAACAACAGAATTATCGAGACATTCATCAAGTGGCTTAACATCTGGTTCAAAAGTGGCTATATCCAATCCATCATATAGCTTCATCAGCTGCTGATATTTTAATTGTTCCAAGCTCTTAGAGAAGACATACAAGTGCCTGTTTTTCCAGTCTAACCAGTTGGGTGCCAATAAAAAATTATCAACCATTAGTGTAGTTTTACCACAAGCAGATGGCCCAACAATAAGACATCTAATATTATCAGGCAGCAAGTTGCCATTTCTCTTATTCTGCTGTTCAGGTTCTGGCAGCCTTTTTATAACATCCCAGGTGCTCATATTATCACTTTGTTTGCATCGATCCAGCTGTGTTCTGGAAGTCCTAGCCATTTGACAAATAACTTGTTGCCTTTTCTGCGGATGATTTTTTCTATGAGATATGTGTCAGGCTGTTTAGTTTTGCTGAGCTCTTCTTCATAAAACCTGCCTTTGAGAATTTCTCCTCGGTGATCTTTTATTATATATGTGTTAAGGGTCCCGGGTTTAACTTGAACCACTGTAAATAATTCAGTGCTCCAGTTTCTTGTAAAGCCTCTTTTGAATAAGTGCTTATATTTGCTGATTCTTACTTGATCACCCACCCTGTATTTGGCCCTTCTTGTTGTTGGCTGGTATCTAGGATAATAAACAGTCCTGATCAATTTTTGCTCATCAGATGAAGTTACCTCAGAGGGTTTCATGTTGATTGTGGAATGGACCGAGTTGTTATATTTATGTAGAAGTTCTGGAAGAATATTAAGCCATTTATAATTACCTTGAAGTGTAAATTGTTTATACATAAGATTTTTTAAGGTTCTGTTGAATCTCTCTACAATTGAGGCCTTGAGATCACTGTAACTCGAGTAATGTTTTATTGCCTGGCTTTTAATAAATTGTTGGAACACAGAATTATAAAATTCTTTGCCATTATCTGTTTGCAAATAGCGCGGTGATCTTCCACTCTGAATGATGATTGTCCTGAAGGCTTCTGTAACACATGCCCCAGTCTTGGATTTGAGTGGCACAGCCCAGGCAAATTTTGAAAATGTATCTATTACAGTGAGTAGATACTTGTAGCCCTTGTTGATTTTGTCTAAGTTTTTCAACTGTCCACTTGACAACTCAATCAAGTCGCTCTGCCATAAATCATCTATGCCTTTTGTAACTACTGGCAGTCTCTTATAATTATGTCTGGCTTGTCTGTGTAATTCATCAACAATAATTTGTCTAGACATAATATGTAAACAGGAATATTGCAACTATGGGGTGTTCAGCAGCTGAGACTGCAGGATTTTCTAAATATAATTTGTCCCCTATTTGTATTTTAAATTCCAGAGAGCCATCATCTTCAGTATAGGCTGTTTCTAATGTATTGGGGTCTGTAAAATCCTCCAATTCTACACTGGTGATTTTCACTTTGTTATCAGCATTTGTTATTGATAAGGTAGGGTAGTGGTGTGCCTGTGGTTGATGCCAATATTTGATCTTGATTGGTCTCAATGTGCCCCCAACAAAAAACTGGTAATAAAATTGTACAGGGGACAGCATATATATTTTGCCACCTGGTGTAAATGGTGAATCATATTCTTTGTTGGGGATGCTGTACAATTCAAGAATTACTGTATGTTTTGGATTCTCGATTATGCCTGTTATTTCCTTTTCTGCTGTAAGCAATCTGCTTGTTACAGATTCAAGGTGCTCATTGATGGTCCTAACAACATCATCATGGCCTGGCTTGATTTTTATGTCCACAATAAGTTTCTTGTATTGTTGCACAATCTCTTGAAGCTGGGTGGCAAAAACAGACAGAGCATTTGCTTGATTGGATTCCATGGTCCCTAGCTGTTGCTTGATATTAGCTACAATTTGTTGCAAATTTTCAACAACTGCCAATTTTGAATTTTGAGCAGTAAGATCATGAACTTGTCTTCTGATATCCTCAAACAGGGCATGCAGTTCATTAATATGTTGATTGGTTGGTAGAGTGGCCACTGTCTGAGTGAGATGTTTGATCTCTGTTTGGATATTCTTGATATCTTCTGATTTCAATATCCTATTCACTGCCCTCTTAATATTTTTAAGTTCCTGTGATGTGGGAAGATTTGATACTGTATTTTGCAAAGATTCAAGTGCCAATTTCACATTGTTTAATTCAGAAGCATCAGCCACATTTTGCATAGCATTTTGGAGCAGGGCTATATCTGCCTGAGTGGGTGTGGATTGTTGTAAAATTTCAAGTTTTGTTTGGATATCATCTATCAAGTGATGAAAATGAGATAGCTCAGATTCAGTGTTGAGGTTTTCAAGCTTTGTGATTTGTTGCTGGACACTGACAAGGGTGTCTACAATACCGGGCAGGCGAGATTCTTGTACATTTGCCAAATCACTTTGCACTGCTGCTATTGTACCCTCAAGATGGGTTATGGTACTTTGAATTTTTCCAAAATCTTCATATGTTTCGAGTTGCAGCTTAATATTTGCTACACTCCGAGTTATTGCATTCAAAGCATCAGAAGATGGCAAATTGTTCATAAAATTTTCAAGTGTCTCAATTTTTTCTTTAACCTCGGCTATGGCATTGTGCAGAGGATCCAGATTAGGTATTTGGAGTGACTGAATCTGTTCTTTTAGAGTGGAAATCACTAGATCAAAATCTTCCTGTGATTTTATGCTTTTGACAATTGTTTGGAGCTGTGTCTGGACATTATTTATCTGCTCTTCCAATTGCTGTTTCAATTGCTCAGAATTGGTAGCCTGGGTCTTAAATTTGGCTTGAAGAGCTGCTACAGCTTCTTCTAAACTTTGAAAATTATCTAATGTGGCCAAATCAGTATATTTCTGAAGCAGCAATTTGAGTTCAGAATCAATTTTAAGAAGAGGGTCCATGCATTGCGATTGCAAATTTGTAATTTCTAATTGAAGACTGGCATTGAGTGTGGTTTGTAAAGCTTGTAAATCACTTCTTAATTTCTTGACTCTGACATCAAGCATCAGAATCTCATCACTGTGATCTTCATGTCTTGTATGGCCAAATATATCATTAGGCATTTTTGTTTTAATGGTTATTTATTATTGAATATCTGATTCTTAATTCTATAAAAAAGGGTATAAGCTTGTCATATGATCCAGGGACCTCAATATATAAGCAGTCACCAGCAGAAACAGTATATACAGTGCCAGAAATCATGTTTGAGTGCTTAATTCTATAAATATTTCTCCCTACTGAAATCTTGACATCACCCTCAGGGGTTGTAATAAATTGCAATTGCCCACCTACAGGTAATTGGTAATGATTTAAATTATTGTTAAATATGTACAATATTTTGCCTGTTTCATCATCATTATCTGTAAGTATGCTGTTCAGATGAATAATTAACAAGCCACTCAGTTTAGACAGCATATCAGGAGAGGGTTGTGGTGTTGGCAGCTCCATAATAGCCTGTTTTTTGAACCCAAATAAGTTCATAGGCATGTTTATTTATTTCAAATCATGCTCTGTAATTGGGCATTGTTTGCCACTTTTCAAATCACAATGACCCCATGGTAAAGTATGTATGCAACATGATAAAATGCATCTCTTATCATCATGTGGGTCCAGGGCCACTTTTGTTACAATATTTGTAGTCAACAAGTGATCCTCACTCTGAATTCTATTTTCTGATGTTCTGATTGAATTCTGGGATTTGAGGCAATTTTCATAATCTTCAAATTGGAGATCTTTGTCTACAGTCACTCTGCCAATGCCCTTGGCCTTTTTGGCAACAGCACCACTACATGTTTCAAAAGTGTACATCTTGGCACTTAACCCAGCAAATTTCACAATAACATCACCAAGTGTCTCATCTTTTAACTTGCCAGGCACCTTTTTGTTGTGGGGTTGAATTCTTGTATGTTCACTGGTATCAAAATATTGAAACAATTCAGGCTGTGACATATCTTGATAAACATCTTCTGTTTGAATATCAAGAATAAAACTATCCGTGTCCATGTACAATAATTTTACACGATCACCATAAAAAGGTTTCAACACATCATAATACAATGTTAACATATGTAATTTGGACAATTCCAATATCACAGCCCCTACATAAATAGGTTTATCAAATTTGATCTTTGTTTTCATCATGTTGAAAAGTGCCATGTGCTCATCATAAATTCTTCTATAATTGAAGTTGGGCTTTGCAACCAATTTTTTGCTCAGGCTGGGGTCAGTAATTATTTTAACATCGGTATGTTTCCTGACATTTTCAATTGTTTTGCCATACACTGAATTCACCATCAATTTAAACAAGCCCTTATCAAATTGGCTCTTTGCAGATGTTCGAAGCTCCGTGTTTGTATCAATGTATGGTTTCAACCATTCTGAGTGCCTGAACCTCAAAACTTTTCTAACTTTGGTCACTTGGACACCATGTTTCATCAGGAACTGGAGGTTTTTGTAATATGTGACATATCCCTGTTTCGGCTCCAGAGTCATCATGAGCTTCTTCTGTTTAGAGCCAGGTGAGCACTGAACCTCGGGAATTGGGGGCAGATCAGAAAATTTATTGTGCAAATAATCTGGAATTGTCACATCAACCTCTAAGATGAGGCCATGTTCACGGTCATCAAAATTCTGAAGATCTTCAATATTGTAATTTTCAACCCATTCAAGCCCTGCATATGGCAGTTTTTTCATCATGGCGTGACCATAGAGGCTGTTTGCATCTACATACACTATATAATTTGATGGCCGTGCTGGATCATAATCAGGCATATATTTGTTATTTGCTCTGGCATATCTCTGGGAACATTGCACCATCCCTCCTCTTATACCTTTCTCCATAAACAGATACATATATTGATCTTGGATGAGATCCAATTGCTTTTTGGTGTTCAAAAACGTTGCGGCCCATGCTAGACCCGGGGCACTGAAAAAATACACTGGGTCCAGTCCATAATTTTGCATGGAAGATTTTCTGAATGCCTGAAATACATCAGCTAAGAGGGTGACATCAAGTTTTAAATATGCCTTGTGATAATCACCAAATGTCTTGCATTTTAAATTGTTCCACATCAACTGAGCATGGTGATAATCTTCATCAGTGATTCCAGATCCTCTGATTTTGCTGTAAAATGCTTGTTGTGGTGGCAGAGAACACTCATCA
Organism: Lepisma saccharinum; assembly: GCF_977018435.1. Classification (NCBI taxonomy): domain Eukaryota; kingdom Metazoa; phylum Arthropoda; class Insecta; order Zygentoma; family Lepismatidae; genus Lepisma; species Lepisma saccharinum. Next base: position 18,765 of record NW_028143761.1, read on the forward strand.
AATTTAGAAAAATCTGTAACATAGTCATATGGATATACACCCTTCCGCCTAATTAATTTCAGGTCCTGATTTGGAAACGAGGCACTTGTGATTTTTAATTTATCATCAGGTAATTGAGTGGCCAGTGTAGCCAGGCTAGCCGATAAAAATCTGTAAGAATCAAGAAATCTTATGTGAATAGGAACACCATCAACTTTAATTATCTTGCTAATAGATATATATTTTTCATCATTTTCAGCTAAAATGTTTAAATTCTGCTTGTCAAACCCCTCGTACCTGATCAGATGATGGAAATCATAATTGGATGCTCCATGGCAAAATATGGGGATAAATCTTGGTCTCTTGATCTTAATATTACAGCTATTACACAGGGCCATTAAGAATTTACCATCTGTATGAGAATGGTGTTTCACCTTGATATTTGTATCTGAAAATTCAGAATCACATACCGGGCATTTTTCTGCATTGTTGAAATCCTCAATCTGTTTCTCTGTTAAAGGCAACATAGGCTTTGATTTTAATAACATATTAGATGCTATGTCACGGCACTCATTTTCTATTTTATCTGCAAATATTTTGATGGCATTTGGTCCCATGTATAAGTGTGGCTCACTAGCTACACCATCCCGTATAACTACATAACAAAAGCTGGAAGGTTCATGTAACTGGTATGATGTACTTGAAGATTCTTCAGGATCTGGATTGCAGAATGCAAGAGGTTTGAGATTCGATTCAAAATCACAGACAATATATGCTGGGTGTTCCGACAAGGCTTCAAACTTTTTGAATTTGCAATTTTCACTTGGATTGGGCATCACCATATGAACAGGTTTATGGTTGCCACAGTATTTCAGATGCTCAATTAACTTGTTTTTAGCAATTTCTGCATTCTCTTCCCGAACCCCTTTTATCATTTTTTGACCATAAAATACAGTTAAACATCTTCTGCACAACTTGAATATTGTATGAGCTTTGTCTAGTTGTGTTCTCACCAAAGCTTCAAGATTATGTATCAGAGTGTAATGATATGTGCCATCCCCTTCAATTAAGAGCAGATCAATCGGAATTGCAGATTCATCATCAATTGTACTGATTCTGAGAGGATCTATCAAGCAATTGCCAGTGGAACAAATAAATACATTAATAGATAATTGTTTGCCATTGATGTGCCTGGCCTTTTTTTCAAATTTATCAATATTCTGAACAGACATTGGATATTCTAAACCCTCCATTGCATCGTCAAAATCGTGCTCATGTTGTTTGTAATAACTTATTCTCTCAGGATGCCTTGAAACTGGAAACAAAGCAGCTAATATACACCACAAAAAACATTTCTGGTCGGTATTTTCAATATTGACCACGGCTCTTCTGTTTTTGATATTGTCAGGTAATGGCAGATATGTAGATCCTTGTAATGGGCTGAATTCAGAAATATTAACATATAACTTGTGCGGAGAGCCACATAGGCTCCATCCGGACTCTTTTGCTGCAAATTCAGAGTGTTTGATATTCAGTTGATCCATCAAACTGCTTATTATTTTGTCCGAATTTGCATTTGAATATACCGGTACAGTTTCTGTTATGTGGGTCTGTGTAAATTTTGTACCATTTGGTTTCTTATATTGTACAAACAATTTGAGGGACAGCTTATAAGAGCCATTTTGTGCATTAAGAATTGCCTGCAGATTAGAATTTATACTGTTCAAGAAATTCTCAATGCCACATCTTGGCTCTGATACAAAACGGTGATCCCTTAATTGGCCGTTAAAACTGCTACGGATAGGTTCATGGCGTGGCTGCTTTGCAGGTGAAGCATTAACAGGTGCTTCATGCTTCCTTTTCAGACCAGATGTGGATGGTTGTGTTGATGACTGTACAGAGCAAGTATCTTTATGTGTATATGTGAAGTATTGCATGCTGTATTTTCTATTGCATTTGGGGCATATTTTTGTGGGAGTTCTGTATTTGTCCGGGTTACAAATCTTTTGGTGCTTGGCCCAATTGGGGCTGGATATATTCTTATTGCATTGATTACAATATTTTTGACTTGGCATTTTTGTTGTTGTTTATTATATACAATTTCCTGGGATTCAAATCAAAATTCTATGCTGGATAAAAATATCAGTTGGGGTTCAGCACTGTACTTTGTGTGTGTGTATGTATATATGTGTGTATACACTTAATATTTTTGGCCTTGGTATTTATATACAATTTCTTGGGATTCAAATCAAAACTCTATCCTGGATCAGTTGAGTTCAGTGCAGACAAAAAAAACTGCATAGCTCTATGTCAATTAGTTCTTGAGTTTTGTATTTAGGAACCACTTTGGCCCCCCTGCCAAAAATTGGCTTTTATTGCATCAGTGTATATTGTCTCTATGACCTTACTTGGGTTATTCCGCCAAATTATATGCTTCAAGTCTCCTATACTTTGGTGGAGCCTGTTCAGGTTCTGCCCCCCACTTGTGGGTTCCACTGCCGATCCAGCAATGGTGAAGAATCTGTACTGTGCCCTGGCTTTTATAGTTTTACAGAGCCAATAGAAACACTGCTTATTTAAACGTAACACATAATCGCATTATGTCATAAGCAACCAATCAGAAAACACCACATAATCACATTATGTCATAACCATTTAATTAATTAATATTGTACAACATGATGCAATAGAAGTGGACCGGGAAGTAAATATGTATGGATGTGGGTAGGTGGGTGTGGGTGGGTAAGGGTAGGTTGGGGGTAGGTGGGGGTGTGTTGGGGGTGTATTCAGAAACATGAGCTATTCTCTAACATTTTTGCCGAAGTACTTTCTTCTGAGTGTATCCCGTTTTTCTGCTGAGCGTACATGCAATCCATACTGCAGCGCCATGCCTCACCGCGGCGGTGGACAACTCTGGAACTAATCGATGTCAATAGGGAGAACCGCGCTGCGGCGATCAGTTGATAGGGAGAAATTACAGGCAATAGGACTCCCGTGCCAAGTATCGATCCCACCGCTTTGGGGCCGTCATGCGCACATATTGTTCAAGTATTGATCTTATACCCTCTCGGTGCTTGATTTTATATATGAACAGATTACAACAAAGAAACTGAATGTAACAAATGCAAAATATCCCAGTTTGAATTCAATCCATTTATCTGAATTGAAGAAACCAACAATTCACATATCCCCATATCATTGTATGCTTGCCCTATTGGTACCTCTTTTGCTGTTGAGCAATTTTCTTGAAGAGGCAATTTTATTGAAAAAACCTAATAGAACAAGATACAGCGGTATGAGAAATATGTGAATTAAAGATATTTTAGTAATATACGACATCTTAAGAAAGGCATATTCAGCTCCAAAGTACTTTGTTTAACACTTACTACCATTCCCTATTACTGGCAAAAAGAGTTAAAAATATTGACATAATGAAAAAAATTGACTTGTTCCCAAGTGTTCACCGAGTTCAGACATTTGCACATAGATGGCTCTGTTGTTGTTGCTTATTTTTTGGAATATCTCTAAAACAGGCAAATTTTGTTTACTGTTTTCTACAATTGGCAGTACTGACATGTATTACGCACCATATGTAGTGTTATTCTCATAGGTGAAAAATCATATGTTTATGATGTAAGAAATGAGAGGGTCACGGAGCAATTCTAGAAGAATTACATTGTTTTAATACTAGATATGCAAATTAAAGCTGGTGCCCAATTGAACTTAAACCAGAAATAAATATGTGTGTGTGTGTGTGTGTGTGTGTGTGTGTCTGAATATGTGTATGTGTGTCTTGGCCTAGTTTTAAGTATGGCCAAAAGAGGGGCATATTTTTAACAAATTTATGGACAACAATCTCTCAGAAGTACCTTTTATAAGTGTAGCCTCATCAATCTGAGGGGGTCATACTTTCCGAGGGGCATTTTTACAAAAATCTTTGATTAGGCAAGATTCCACACTAGAGCAAAAAGCTCATATGGCCATGTTGAGCTTGTTTTAAGTATAGCCAAACCTGCTTGAGGAGGGTTCATACTTTCGTGGGTTTATAGTACAGTCAATACCACTACTGTTGTGAGAAACGACGTGTATAAATAACGTCATGACGAAACGAAAAATCGAAGACGAAAATCTCAAGCTTCGCGATTACCTCGCGAAACGCTTCAAAGGTTGGAAATCCGAGAATCGCGGATTCTACGAAGAGAAGAAACGTCAGGATCAACCTGTGATCGATGCCATCAGCGGTCTAGGTAAAGAAATTAAAAGTGTCACGGAACAAAATAAAAATTTGATCAACGAACTCGTACCGCTCGCAGCTAAAAGTTACGCCGTACCCACGCCCATTTCGAGCATTCCTTCGACGCCGTTCGAACTGAAGGATGCACCGGCACGACGTCGAGCTATAGGTAGCACGTCGTCGTCTTCGGATAAAATCGAGTTGGGACCTTTGGCACGAGACTACCTGAGTACGGGGAAGTTCGACAAGGATGAAGTGTTCGGATTGTATCCCAGCATGGAAACCAACGAAGGCGGTGGTGTGGTGTGGAAGATTGGGAAATCGAAGGTGACCTTCGAAGGCAACGACATTAAAGTTAATTTAGGCGAGAAGGATAGTTGGACCAGGTATCCGGGTACGGTGGGACTGTGGGAACTCGTTGCCAAAAAGCAGCCGAAAGATTACACCGACGAAGATTACCAAAGTTACAAGGAAATTCTGATCATGACGGATGCCTTGTACCAGAACAACGACGCCTCGCAGAATAGGGTGAAATCGAGCAGCGGCGAGAAGTACAGGAATCTCATCAAACCGATTTGGAACCAGGTCAAAACAGGCAGCGGCGTCAAACGCTACAACACGTTACCCAAAGAATTCGTTTGGGTGGACGACGTGAGGAAGCTCGTGGACCGATTGTTGGTAATAGCCGGCGAAGAGAATGCAGGCAACCGTAATTTCTACAACGAGAAGGTTGGCATCGTGGACATGATCAGCACGAAACTTTCCAACTTCATCGTGAACGACGACAAGGGCATAGGTTACCTGATCAAAATCATCAACACGCTGCCTCCGAGATTCTGGAACGTGGCCGAAGGAAAAGGACTCGTGAACGACATCATCAACAAGTTACCTTTCGAGATGCATTTACCTGGCTACCAGTACTGCGGACCGGGTACCAAACTCGAGAAAAGATTGGAGAGAGGAGACAAGGGTGTGAATCCGTTGGACGCCGCATGCAAAGATCACGACATCGCCTACACCACCATGCAGACGGATCTGGACGCACGTCACGAAGCAGACAAAAAATTGGAACATGCAGCTTTCGAAAGGTTCGTGAGCAGAGACGCATCGCTGGGTGAACGGGTCGCCGCACTGGGTACCACCATCGCCATGAACACAAAACAAAAAATGGGGTGGGGTATATAAATAACATACAGTAAAAAAAAAAAACATGGCTTGCATAACTGATTTGCCGCACGAACTACTATCTAAAATATTCAAAAAGGTAGTTAACGGAGATGTTAATAAACTTGTGATCATAGCTAAAACGACGCCGGCATTTCACATGGGATGCGAAATAGTTCTCAAGGACCGTCTTCGGGAGATCAGTGGAATGAGGTGCGGTGATCTCGACACTCTTCTGTCGGCCGCGGGGGAGAAATTGAACGAGAGGTTGGACGAACTGTACGAGGCGAGGCAGGGGAGAAGACGGGACACCGATGATTGGAGAAAATCTAAGCAGGAGACGGAAGAAATCATCACGCACATCATCGCGTTTTCGGAAGCACGAACTTTCTTCCTCTGTTAAAAAAATATTCGATACAAAAAAAAATCTCGTGAAAAAATATATATATAAATAACACACATCGTGAATAAAAATTAAATTTCTCTCTAACACCCTGAAAATTTCTCTCCTTCGATATGACAACTGAAAAAATGAGTGACCTCCAAGCATTAAAACAAATGCTAAATTTATCAGTCGAGTATGTAAAAATTCTGGAATTGGAAGTCGACAAACCTTACACGATAACTTCCGGTTCAATCGTTTCTACCCAGTATGGTCCCAAGGTGCGTTTGTTGCTCAACGGGCAATACAGTCTATTTTTACCAGATCGATACGCTATCATGTTATCCGACGAGAAACTAGCTATCTTAATCGAGAACAAAACTCGAATCGTGTACAAGGGGACAAAGGAACTTCTTGGTAAGAAAACAAAGCATGTAATAGAATTTGTGTAACGGGGCTACGCGGAGTATATATAAAATAACATCCATTGAAAAAAAATCTCAGAACATTTATATATAAATAACATACCGTGAAAAAATAACACATAGAGCATCAACATGAAGCCCAAGGGTGTCGTGTACCAGATACCATATTCGAATCTAAAAAATCTAGGTGCCCTCGATGGGTTACTCACCAAGAAACAACGCGAGAAGAAACGTTCTTGCTTGTCGAAAGGACACGGAATGAAATTGCTGCTCAGCACACCTCAATTGAGACGCTTGCAGCGTTCGCGGAAACAGCAAAAGATCGGAGGTTTCATATTCAGCATCCCGGCCATCCTGGCAGCATTGGGGGCCGTTGGAAGTTTGGCTGGCGGAAGTGCCGCCATCGCGAAAACCGTCATCGACTCGAAGAAGAACAAGGCGGAATTGGAAGAACAGAAACGTCACAACCTGGCCATGGAGAAGAAAAGGGGGAAGGGCGTGATGAGAAAGTTTAAAAAAAAGAAACAACAGCACTCACCAACCGAGACATTGAATCTCTGATCGAACCGTTACGAATCAAACACTTCAGAGGAGTTTTCATGTCCGACTCGTTACCTTCAAGCGTTAAAAGAAGAGAATGCGGAGTAGTCAACTTGGACGGTCAAGAAAATCCAGGCACGCATTGGATATGTTACCACAAAAACGACAATAACAAAGCATTCGTTTTCGATTCTTTCGGAGGTGTTCCACCTACAAATTTAATTCATTATCTGAAAACGAACAAAACCTCTATATACTACAACGACGAACGCATTCAAAATTTCGGAGACGTGAACTGCGGTCATCTCTGCCTCTCCGTGCTCGCGTTTCTCTCTAAAATAAATAACCCTACGATCGAGGATTTCCAGAAAGCATTGTGGAACCTCAAACAGCATCACTAGGATGGGCGTGTTCCATCTCACGAGCGAATCTTCAATCTTGAAACTCACGCTGCACGACGACATCGTCTATCCTAAATCCGTGGCTCTGCGTGCATTCTACAGCATGTACCTCATACCTAATGTTACGCATCACAACAACAAAATTAGCGTCGGAAGCGAACACATCGTCGTCACGCCAGGCCAATACAATCTTTCCACTTTGCAAGCTCAATTACCCAAAGGCACATACCTTTCTCAAAATTCGGTCACGCACAGAGTGGAAATCCTATCCGCGACGGAGACCGTGGACCTGGGCACCATGGGAGAACTTTTAGGTTTCGAGAACAACCACCCAAAACTCGAAGCTGGCATCAAGCACGTAGCAACCAACATTCCTAAATTCTTGGCCATAGAGACTCTGAACGTTCACTGCAACGTAGCGGAAGGCATGATCACGAAATCTTCGGACAGATTATTAGGAAGTCACAAGCAGACGGGAATCATAGCCACTTTCAAACCAAGTTCCGAGTTCATGGAACCGATCATCTACACGCCCTCTTCGCCGATCTATTTTCCAGTATGTCGCAACCGCATAGACGACATAGAGTTGGTGGTGACGAACGAGAAAGGAGACGTGGTGGATTTCGCAGGTGCCACTACGACGGCCATCGTGGAGATCGACGTATAATAAATAACCATACATGTAAAATGGAGCAAATCGAAAGTTACGAATTGCAATCTTTCCCTCCCAACCGTCGCACGTTCGCCAATCTCAACGAAGCGAACAGGGAGATCGAATACGACGTGGACGTAGGCGACGGGTTTGTTCATCCTCACAGAGCGGACCTCTACCTTCAATTCGACGTGGTGAAGAAGGAAAGCGGAGACGCGTTTCCCGCAGCAGCAAACTTGATACTCGTAGACAACTTCGTGCCTCACCTGTTCTCGCAGGTGGAGGTGAGGAAACACAACACCGTCATCGACAGAATAGATTATCCAGGCATCACGTCGACGGCAGTGGGAACGTTGAAATTATCCAAAACGGACGCAGCGTACTACCAGGCCGGGGGATTCGAAGCCGGGACCAAAATATCGACGAGAAGTCACACGGTGCTCTTTCCCATGCGTCTGCTGCCTGGTTTCTTCTCGGACTACAAGGAGATCATGTGGAAGGGAGGACTGAGGATCACGTTTCGAAGAGCGGCCAACGACAACGACGCACTGATGCGATACGCTACTTTGGGTCCGGACGGCACCACGCCGATAGCCAACACTTTACCCGAAGCAGCGAAATGCGTCATCCGGAGCATGGAATTGAGAATGCCGGTGGTGGAATACGAAACGAACTACGCCCTCAAGTACAAAGCGGAGATCTTGAAAAGTCCGCAGGTGCCGATTCACTTTCACGGTTACCAGTGCGTGCAGAAGATGGCGTCGGGAAGTCACATGGAATTCGACGTGACGACGCAGTTCAACAACATACAGTTCGACATGCCAGATTTCGTCGTTGTGCTCTTTCAGACCGGACGCAATAACGATCAGGAAAAAGATTCCAGCAAATTCGACGACTGTAAAATCAAGAACATTTATCTGAAGAACGGTAGGAACGAAGTGTTCCCGCGCGAGAATTACAACCTCGACATGACCAAAGACGATTACCTCAAACTTTACGAAGCTTACACGGCTTACAAACGCGTGACCGAGGGAAGCGTGGACGTGTACTACACGCCCAGCGAATTCAAAACACGCAGGCCGATGTTCGTCATCAACACATCTAAGAGAAAGCAGGTGGTGGTCAACGATCGAACCAACATCAAGGTCGTCTGCGAGTTCCACGACGCGCTGCCCGATGATACCCTATGCAGTGTCATCCTGATTGCAGAGAAGTTTTTTGTGTATGATGTCAAGAATGAAAGAGTGACCGAACAGTTTTAAGTAAAAAAAAAATCACATAATTCTCAAAAAATTATACTGACCGTAGGTTCAAATATTAGATTAACCTGCAACGCAATGTTTAGGATGTACTGCGAGGAACACCTTCTTACATTTGTGAGAATAATCTGGAATAAAAAAATAATAAAAAAAATAATTTTAATGCATTTTAGAAATAAATCACACTTGAACGCACAAAGGAACTTCCCCTTTGGCCCTGCGTGTGCCCCATATTCACCCCGTAGGGCGCGGCAGGGAGTTAGTCCCGCTAAAAAAATCCCAAACCTCCACCTGTTTTTTTTTTTTTTTTTCATACATACATACTATTTACTACATTTGAGGCACATCTTACTAGTTTCTAGACAATGGTGGCCCCATGGGAGCGTGTGAATCCCACATTTCAGAACCCACCTCTTGTCGTCGTGTGCGTCCAGGGCAACCTTTCTCACCCGGTTGGTTGTCAACACATGGTCGACGCTCTGGATGCGCTGCTCCACTCCTGGAATTGACGTCCTAGTTTGAAGGGTTTTGACGTAATCCTCGAACTTGAGGTACTCTTGGACGACCTGCCTGCCCACACCCTTAGCCTTTTTCGTGATGGATCCTTCTGCCCGAATAGCATAGGCTTTGGGGCGAAGACCGGCAAACTCGAGAATTACATCACCGTCCTTCTCGTCTTTGAGTTTTCCAGGCACCTTCTTGTTGCGAGCCGGGATGCCGTACTTGTTTTGCTGGGGATAGCCCGAGGTGTCAAAGAGGTTAACCAAAGATGGAACTGTGGCTATATCCCCATATGCGTCGGCTGTGCGAACGTGGTACACCAAGCTGTCCGTGTCCGTGTAGAGAAGCGAGATGTTGTGGCCGTAGTGTGGACGTAATATGTCATAGTACGTCTCGAACATGTGTAGCTTGCTCAGATCCAGAACCGTGGCTCCAACGTAGATGGGCTTGGTGAGCCTCACCTCACCTTGATTCATGTGAATCAGAGCCAGCTGCTCGTTGTATATTGTTCGAGACTTGAACAATGGACTCGCGACAAGCTGACGACATCGCTCTTTCCTCGTCACTAATTTTATGTCCACACGATTCCGTACATTCTCCATGGTCTTGCCAAACACCGCATTATTCATGAGCTTGAAGAAATCCTTATCAAGCTCGGACGTGGCTGTGGTGCGGTGTTTGGTGTTGACTTCAATATATGGACGCAACCACGGAGAATGCTCGAACTTGAGGATGCGGTGAACTGCGTGGACCGTGACCCCTCGCTGCATCAACCACCGGAGATTCTGGTAGTGCAGGACGTAATTCGTCTTGGGTTCGAAATCCATGACGAGCTTCGTCTGGTTCGAATCGGGTGGACACTTGAACTCAGGTGCAGGGGGAAGATCGCAGAACAAATCCTGCAGCTTCTCGGAGAACTCAAGATCCACCTCGGCAAAAAATCCACATTCCACATCGTCGAAGCTTTCAATGTTGCAGTTGGAAGGGTCAGCCCACTCGAACCCTCTAAAGGGGAGTGGCTGCATCATGGAGTGTCCGTAGAGGTTATTCACGTCCGTGTGCATGATGTAGCTGGACGGTTGTGAGGGGTCGTAGCCAGTAGCCATGTGGTGATTGTTGGCGCGCGCGTGCCGTTGCGACACCTGGACCATGCCACCCCGGATGGCGCGTTCCACAAACAGCACCATGTCATAATCGGAAAGAAGCTCCAGCTCGATTTTCGTCACCAGAAACATGGCTGACCACGCCAGTCCGGGGAGACTATAGAAGTAGGCGGGATCCAGCTGGTAGATCTTCATTGCGGTTGCACGGAACGCCTGGATCACGTCGGCGAGGAGCGTCACATCAAGTTTGAGGTAGGCGTCGTGGTAGTCCCCGAGAGTTCGACAACCCAGCTCGCGCCACATGGACTGGGCATGGTGATATTCTTCGTCGGTGATGTTCGAGCCTCGTAGCTGACTGTAGAACTTCGCCTGGGGAGGTAGCGACGTCTCCGCAAACTTGGAAGGGTCTGCGACGTATTCATAGGGGTAGACCCCCTTACGCCTGAAGAGACCGGCGTCCAAGTTCGGAAAGTTTCCGGAGGTAATGAGCATTTGCTCGCCGCTAAGCTTCCCCGCGAGAGCATCGAGGCTTGCCGGGAGGAACCTCAGGGAGTCGAGGAAGCGAAGCTCAACGGTAGAGCGTGATTCCGGGATCGACACTCGTTTGCTCACACTGATGTAACGCTCCTCGTTCTGGGCGAGAACGTTGATTCCCTCGTTGTCGTACCCAAGATGCTTGATCAGGTGGTGAAAGTCGTACCCCGAGCCGTTGTGGAAGAAGATCGGAATAAATCGAGGGTCCCGGGCCATGAGGTTGCATCCGTTGCACCAAGGACCAACATACCTACCGTTAAAGTGATCGTGGTGTTGGACTTTACGGTTGTTGGCGGTGTACTCCTTGACGCAGACAGGGCAAGCGATGGCCTCGTCGTGTCTATGTTGATCGTCGGGGGACAGTGGGAGCATAGACTTGGGGGCCAACAGTACCTTCCCTATCTCGATGGCCTCGACAACCATCCTCTCGAGGAAGTGTTTGGCTGCGTCGGGGCCACGGTACACGTAGGGCTCGGGGGCGATGTGCTGGCCACGTCGCACCACAACGTATGCGAAACTGGATGCCTCGTGGAGTTGGTAAGGGGTGGTGGAGGAAACTTCGGGATCGGGATCGCAAGTGGACAAGGGTTTGAGGAAGGCCTCGAAATCCGCGATGATGATAGCGGGGTGCTCCACCATGGCACCGTGCATGTGGAAACGCTCCACGGTGCCAGGTTTGGGCAAGACTGCCACACCCGGCTCGTTGTTACTACAGTAGAACTTGTGGCGAGCGAGCTTCTCTGCAGCGATGTTGGGACCTCTGATGCGCTGATAATCCTGCTGTTCTCGATTGTCAAAAGTGATCAGGCACCTTCGACAAACTTCTATACTACCATGATGCTTGCTTTTTTGGCTCGACACCAACCGGGAGAGCGAGCGAATAAGGGTGTAGTGATGGTGGGTCTCGTCCTTGATGAGCAGAAGGTGAATTTCCTGCGCACCATCGTCCTCTACGTCACTCACCCGGATGGGGTACACCATATTTTTGTCAGTGAGGCCATAAATGTTGATGGCCAACCGAGGGTTGTGTGTACGGGCCTCGAACTTTCGAATGTCCGGGACCTCCACGGGATAGTCGATCCCAACCATCGCATCTTCCAGCTCTGACTCGTAGGGTAGGTAGTGGTTAACTCGGTGTGGTTGGTTTTTCCAGTCGACAGGGTGCAACGCTGCAAGCACCGACCAGAGAAAGCACTTGGCGTCACTGTTCTGAATGTTCAGGACGGCCTTCTTTGCCACAATGGTAGGTGGTAAGGGGACGTAGCTGGAGGCGGAGAGAGGTATGAACTTGCAAAGTTTGACGCACAGTTCGTGGGGTTCACCGCACAGCGAACCCCCCGAGCCCTTCGCTTGATGTTCTTCTTGTTTGGTCACCAGCTCCTCGGCAAACTGGTTGTAGATGACCTCGAGGTTGTCGACATCCGCCAGATGCAGCGTCTTCGCCTTGGTGTTGTGGCAGAAGCTGTAAATTTCATCAGACGGCTTCTTGTACTGGCAACGTAGCGATGCGTAGAATTTGGTGGAGTACGTAGCCAGTGCATCGCCGAGGATGGAAATAATTTTGGCTTGCACGTTCTCCAAAAAGCTACGCACGTCGCATGAGCCCTCCGAAGTGAGGACAAAGTCCTCTAACAAACGCTCGAAAGCAGACCGGTCTGCTTTCATCGCAGGCTTGACGCGTTTCGTGGGTGGTGCATTGATGGAGGCTGCTTCTGCCTTCCTCTTGGTGGAGGTCGAAGGCTGAGCCCCAGATGTACTTTCGCTTAGACAAGTAAGCTTATGCTTCTTGGCATACGCAATTGTGATGCGTTTATTGCATCCAGAACACAGTTCGGTGGCAGCCAAATGCTTGCCTGGCACGCAGGTGCGACAATGTCTTGCAAAATGTTTGCTTGATATGGTTGTTTTGCACACAGGGCAACTTTTCATGGAGCGCATTTTTTTTTGGGGTATGTTTATTTATATGTGATCTGTTGGTGGTAGAGTGTTTACGAAAAAATGCCTTATGAGAAAAATTTTGTAAGCTAATTCTAATTAGTGTTAGTTTGAGGGGTTTATTTATATATGGGTGGTGTTGTCTTCCTCAAATATGCGTTTTAGTCAACCCTATAAAAAAAAATATATAAGAAAAAATATGATTGTAGATAGAAAAAGCACAATAAATATTGTATGTATGTGTAATTCTATTTAGCTTATTTTTGCTAGACACGAATCTTCTTCAGATTTTATTGCCTACTAGTATATTTTTCTACCAATCTAGTAGAGGCGCGAAACTATGAAAATGTTTTTGTTTAAGCACTAATCATTATGTTTCCAATAGGACTCCTATGGGACGTAAAATCTTGTAACTTTGCTCTATGTATATACTAGTGCTTTTCCAACATATTCACAAAACCTTAGAACCTTCACAGACAAAAAAATAAAGTTTCCCCCTGTGTACATGTATAATTTTAATCTCCAAGTTCGATACCCGGCAGATCCCACTGTAGGTCCAGTTTCGCTTAGCCTTACTGTGCATAAAACAGCAAATCCAATTTAGAGTATCAACACATTCAAAAAAATAAAGTTTCCCCCTGTGTACATGTATAATTTTAATCTCCAAGTTCGATACCCGGCAGATCCCACTGTAGGTCCAGTTTCGCTTAGCCTTACTGTGCATAAAACAGCAAATCCAATTTAGAGTATCAACACATTCAAAAAAATAAAGTTTCCCCCTGTGTACATGTATAATTTTAATCTCCAAGTTCGATACCCGGCAGATCCCACTGTAGGTCCAGTTTCGCTTAGCCTTACTGTACATAAAACAACAAATCCAATTTAGAGTATCAACACATTCAAAAAAATAAAGTTTCCCCCTGTGTACATGTATAATTTTAATCTCCAAGTTCGATACCCGGCAGATCCCACTGTAGGTCCAGTTTCGCTTAGCCTTACTGTACATAAAACAACAAATCCAATTTAGAGTATCAACACATTCAAAAAAATAAAGTTTCCCCCTGTGTACATGTATAATTTTAATCTCCAAGTTCGATACCCGGCAGATCCCACTGTAGGTCCAGTTTCGCTTAGCCTTACTGTACATAAAACAACAAATCCAATTTAGAGTATCAACACATTCAAAAAAATAAAGTTTCCCCCTGTGTACATGTATAATTTTAATCTCCAAGTTCGATACCCGGCAGATCCCACTGTAGGTCCAGTTTCGCTTAACCTTACTGTGCATAAAACAGCAAATCCAATTTAGAGTACACGCGTCAATACCATCCACCATGAGTAAACTAACATGATCATAATCATCGTCCCTCCCCTCCCTCCGATTATTACCTCGCTTTTATGTTATTCGCGATGAAGAATAGTTTTTTTCAAGCGCACGTTATGTATGCTCATATTCTTTTTTGTTTATCGTAAATTTCGATGTTTAATCAAAACAACACTTTCTGTTCACTAACGCCACTCGTAATTATTATTATTAACACACACACACATGCAAAACAAATAACAAAAAAACAAAACTTACCTACAAAAAGCTGCTAGCAATTTAACACTCACAAATGGTAGTATAATCGCGCACAGTCGCAAAAACTTCACTGTTCTGTCTAGAAGCTTCCACAGAAAACGAAAGTCATCTCCCCCCCTCTCTCTTCTCTCCACCCGTCGTCGCATCCGGTTACGGTGACAATATAAGCAAAAACTAGGTCGTGTCAGTATTGCCAACTCACTAGGCCTCTGAGTTTAGGGCGACCCGAATTGTGCTGCCAGAGCGTGTTGCGCGCGGACCAGGTTCGAGGGCACAAACTCAACTGGCATCTCTCGCATTACTATTTCAGCAAAGCGTTGCTGAAATAGTAATGTTTGTGTTTCCCACGGCAGCATCTCGAGTATTATCACAAGCTGGTCGGGGGTTACGTACAGCAGCTGGCCTCCCCCCTTTCAGCGTGAACTTGGGAGTGGCGCAAATTCCACGCCGCCGGAGCGGACGTTCCACCCGGTACGGAAGTTGATGTTTATCGCGGCGTCACGAATCCCACACCGGCGGCGTGGAAGCCAAACAGAACACGGCTAAATTAATGATGAATAGTATGCACGGGTAAATGTACAAATTGAAAAACACCCCCGAAGAGATTCGCCCCCACGTCAATCAATTTTACGTTCGAAGGCCGTACGGGAAAACCTTTACTTTTTTTGGTTGGGCACCACGCACCCTGGCGGGGTTATAGGGGCCAGGTATCCTAAAAAACAACAATTATTATTTGTTTGTTTGCGTCACAATACGGAAATAATAAGAGGCACGCGCGTGCGTGTGTGTGGCACATCGTTCCATACGGAGCATACTGTGTTGCCATCCACCCATCTCTCTTTTACGGCAGTACATATTTGTTGCCGGCTCTCCTTGCCCAGTGTGTGTAGGTTGGCAAAAATTGCTTTATGCACTGTAAGGCAAGCCTCAAGCAAAGTTGCCAGCTCCTTGCTTTAGGTTAGGTTAGGCCGTGTCCAGATTGGCAAGCACTCCGCCCCGTTCTCTACCGTTGCTCTTGAGTGCCGTAGAAGTCGCGTCCAAGTCGTCCGAATCTACATGTCCCCTTGTAGTACGGTTGTCACTTTTCCCGCCAGGTGTCAGCCCGAACTTCACCAACCGCGCTCTGGGGCGCAGGCGCATCTCACGGAAGCAGAAGGCAGACGCCAAACAAACATGACAATAATTTCCACCTAGTTAAAAATGTAACACGCTATTTCATCATTTACAATTTTTCTACATTCAGTATTATTGATAAAATGTTAAAGTATAACTGAGTTTTACATCGTCTAATCAGTAAATGTTGTCTGGACAAAGTGAAGGTTAGAATATGGCTGCCAAGCGCAGCGTCACAGCGAGTTCAAGCATGCATCTGTCGCGCCTCTCTGCTCTCCCCTCCGACTCCACGTCTGCCGCGAATTCGGACAACGGAGGTTGGCTGAGTTCCCGGATGGAACGGTGCTCTAGGTGACATCTGCTGCCAATTCGGACGTGGCCTTAGACCAAAAAAAAGCTGTAGGTAGGCTGTCGGTTGTTTAACTCTTCCCTCTCTCTCTCTCTCCTCTCTCTTTTTTGTAAAAGGCCATGGCAAAAGCACCAGTAGGTTGGCAACCTTGCTTTATGCACTGTAAGGCAAGCCTCAAGCAAGGTTGCCAGCTCCTTGCTTTAGGTTAGGTTAGGCCAAGAAAAAACCTTGGTGATTTTTTTCGAGTAAGGTGTTGGCAACACTGCGAGAAAATAAGGCTTATGCCTTACAAGAGCAAACCATTAAGAGGCCTCAAGCAAAGTTGCCAGCTCCTTGCTTTAGGTTAGGTTAGACCAAAAAAAACCTTGGTGATTTTTTCGAGTGAGGAGTTGGCAACACTGCGAGAAAATGGGGCTCATGCCTTACAAGAGAAATCCATTAAGGCGAGCCCCACCGAGCCCCATTTTCGGTTGGTGAACTCCCCCATCACCACTACTACGGATAAATGCAGGTTCCTCCCCTTCTTTCTTCCCCTTCCACACCCCTAAAGTGCAAAATAGCTCCACATTTATTATTTATGCGGTAATATGAGTAATGGAATAATAATATAAACAAGATCCTACGTCCTTTCGTTGCAGAGATGTGAGGTCGAACGTAATTGGGTGCCATTTAATTGGAGGAAATCTATGTTTGTCGGGCAACAAAAGATAAGTGTGGCAAAGTAGTCATTCTACAGGGTGGTCCAAAAGTATGGAGACACCAGAATAAAAGTTGAATGACGTACTGTTCTGCAAACCTAACGCTGCAGGTTTGTAATAGAGGTTGCGGAAAATGTTATACAGCATATGACGATGACGGCCGCCATATTGAAACCCACCATCTTGAATTCAACTTCAAAATTTTAAATGGGAATGGGGTGATATGATACATCAAATCAAGCTAGAATTTCACGAGAAATGCAGCGGTGAAGGTTATTTCGACGTATCTTTAACCAATAAAAAGTTATGAATGAATTATTATACCAATTTGCTCCTTTTCGAGTTGTCAGGAAAAAGCATTAAAATGGCTCTAACGTGTCAGTAACGGAAGGCGACACGTTACCACTACGCCATCGAGGAGGCCTACTTTTTTGTGTACATTAACATTCTAATCCATAATTGTGGTATTTTCGAACTGACAGAAATAACGAAATTATTTTATATTTATAAAATATGTAATGCATTAAATTCCGATTCACTTAAACTATCAGTATTATTATTAGTAATACTTATTTTCTGAATGTTAGTCACTCCTGAGAGGGTGAGCAACATTTCCTAACAATTATCTGTAAAAGTGAAATTTGCGAATTCAACTTCAGAAATACTTTTAGAATCTTCGCTGAAACATATGTTTCCCCTAAATCCCGACATTTAACTCATCAAATTCTGAATGTTTAATTTTTTTAAATAATTCGAATTCTTTTAATTTTGATCCGAGGTGCCATTTTAAATAATCACATTTTTTTAGTTGATCGGAAAAACTACTTTCAGAATCGATCTTCAAATATTTTGTATCCAAACCGTGTTAGCTCTTGAATTATACGACGTACGCTTTTAGAAGGAACATGAGTTTAGCCAATACGCAGCCAGTGCTGTCGCGCTATTGTCAAACCAACTGCTAGCGGAAGGGAAACAGAGAATTTGCTGTGTCCAATATTCAGTTTTTTATGGGTATAATGAATGCACGTGATATTTGTGTACAATGAAATATATAGTAAAGAATTCTACACAGGATTATATCATATCACTTCAGCATGTAAGAGAAACTCGTACCCGAAAGAAGTTTCAAGGTATTTATTATAGAGGAACTGCAAGGTCATCATCATCATCGCTCTCATTTCTGTTTTCTGGCATATTTCCCAGGAGATTTGAATAGGGGTTCTCCGATTTCTGTGGTAGATACTTTACCCTGTTTTATAATGCGCAACACAGTATGCACACATACACCACACGCTTTAGCCGTAAGTTCTCGACTCTGAGAAAACGCTGTTTCAGCATGCACGTCTTGCGAACGACAATTCCTTGAAGTAAGAATAAGCTTTAAAACTTAGATTTCTGTCTTGTGATTGTAATACGAGTACCCTTGGTGCCTGTACTACTGGTACGTACTAGGTTTCGAGAGCGACATTATTAATTTGATTTGATTTGCTTTATTTTACTTTGCTTTTCTGTCACTTTTGGCTAATTGCGATGATTTAATGAAATTGATGAAGGGACGTTCATAAACATCCATGTCCAGACCAGGATTCGAACAAGGGACTCCTGGCGTCGTAGAGCGATATGCTAACCACTCCACAATGGAGCCGGCGCGACATTATTAAATATCACTCACGCAACACCAGTGATCAGAACGCTACATTTTAAAAGTAGCTTCGCTACAGCTACAGCTACTCTTCCAAAATGTGGGGTGTAAGGGGTACCTTCCACGTAGGCGCCCAAAAGTCAACCTCACTTCCACGTAGTGCACCCTGGACAAGAGACTAACGAGGCTCTGGCGACTGGCACTATGGCCAGTACAATTTTGTGTGTGTTGTCCTGTTTTATGTATTGTGTGTGCTGAGTGCGCGTTTACAGCCTCAGCTTTTAACAGACGTCAGAACATTTTAAGGTTTTAAAATTTTTAGTTATGCAACGTTAGAGTTGTTATTTGTAACGGTAAGGGGCTGGACCCCGTATAATGTGACGGGAGCAAAATAGCCTAAGTGCTGACGCTCCCAAAATTTTAAATTCAAATCAAAATCAAATCTTCCAAAATGTAGCTTCGCTACAGCTACAGCTACATTTACCAAAAAGTAGCTCGCTACGCTACTCCTGTTCGCTACTCGCTACTTCGCTACTTTTTGCGCTACTTCTGCATAAAAAAATAAAAACAACCATATGGGTATTAAAAATCTCCTACTACTGGTAAATAGATTCTGTTATTTTTTTATCATGATTCCAGTCATTCAATAATTTTGATAGCAGTGTTACTTCAGTTACTTATTTTTACTATAGTTTTGAGAATAAAAAAACCTATGCAAGTGGCATATCCATTCATATTTGATATATGAATATTGCAATTAGAGTGTTACCCAAATTAATGATTACAACTATAGACAAATCAAATTTGGTAGGATTACGTATTTACGTATGTTCACATCAACATATTTTTCTTGAGAATAAATATTTCATTTTTTATAGACTTATATGAAGACAGCATTTTGAATGAAAAGTACCTGAAGCCCTTTGACTACAAAAGGGCCTCAGGTTCGATTCCCAGGAGAGGCACATAGTGGTTAGGATCCAGTCTCGATCAGCTTATCTATGCATAAAATGGACTCAAAACAAAAACTAGGAAAGACGCCAAGTTTGGAGAATGGGATCCTCCTGCTCCTCCATTCCCCTCACTGCTCATCATTCTTCCTCATTCTCACAATTAGCCGAAAGAGGTAGAAAGTGACTATAGATAAGAGAATAATTAAATAAACCATTCATTCTCATTGTCATGATTGACAGAAGTGGAAGAATAGATGAGGAGGTAAACAGAAGAGGACAAATGGGTGGTGGACTATATCAAAGGGTTCAAAGATTAATATGGAACAGGGATGTACCTATGAAATGCAAGAAGGTAATATATAACACATACTATGTGCCAATAATTGCGTATGAAGCAGAGACTTGGACAATGACAGAGAGAGACAAAACAAAGATGAAGGCAGTGGAGATTAAATTTTTAAGGAGTATTTTGAGGAAGACTAGAAGGGATAGAATAAGGAATGAGGAGATCCGACAGACAGTGAGTGTGGTGAAGCGTCAGTACAGGATAGGTCAGGCACAGATGAGATGGTTTGGGCACATGAAGAGGATGGATGCAGAAAGACTACCAGTAAGAGATTAGAATGCACAAAGAGTGGGAATAAGGCCAAGGGGGAGTCGAAGATGTCGGTGGGAAGAGCAGATAGTGGAGTGTTAGGAGAAGAGGACAAGATTGCAACACCGTGCAAAGAGAGGAGTGTTGGAAGTAGTGTTGCCCACGAGACGAGACTTTGGCCTGTCTCGTCTCGTGGAAATGCTGTGAAATGCTGTCTCGTCTCGAAAATATTCGTTTGTCTCGGGACACATGATCAATCTCGTCTCGTCTCGAATTTTTAAAAGTCTGTCCCGTCCCGTCCCGTGGGCAACACTAGTTGGAAGACCAGGAAAAAATGGAGAGGCTTGACGTATATGTTGACCCAGCCAGAGGCAGGAAACAGCAAGGGATGATGATGATGATGTCATGATTAGCAAAAGTTACAGAAAAGTGACGCAAAAGTAGGAGAAATACATAAATTTGAAAACTATGTATACGTATTAACTAAAGAAAATTGTCGTTTCTGTAGGAAAGTCAATAACTCGTACATACTTTTTGCAATATGATAAAATTATTGAGGAAACTGTCGTGTAAACCTGACTGTTCTAAACGTATTGTAATTTTAAAATTTGAGAACAAATACTATCGCGAAAATAATTGTAATTCTAGAAATTCTATGATTCCTGTAACAATAATTTCCTTCTGGTGAGATCCTATATACTGACGATGATCAATGCTGTTACCGTACTGAGCCATTTATTGCTGGCACTATTCCCTTGTCAGTGCAGTGGAAAATCCATCACTCATTTTTGCACTGCAAGTTGTGTCTTACACAGCAATTAATGACATTTTGGTGTCTCTTATATCAACAGGATTTGTTCCGGGGGTGACACAAACGAGGCACTTTTTTCCAGTGGTGCAGCAAACGAGGCATGTTTCTCCCAAAAATAGCGATGCAGCTAAAAAGACGTAGCTGTTAGCAGGAATATATTTATATATGTCAGTTAGTTATCTGGATATCTGAATTATTCAGCTTCTAATTAATTAAATTACACAGATATCTATAATCTACAATCTAGATAATCTGTACCTCCATGTAGTAAACTGTCTTTTTGAACCTCCTGCAAAATTAAGGGTTATTGTAGATTTTTTCTGACGCTTTTGCCACATTCAAAATTCACCTCAAAATGCTGAGAAAAATGTAGCTGTAGCGAAATTTTCGCTACAACTACAGGAATTTTGTAGCTTCGCTACCGCTACAACTACAATTTTCAAAATGTAGCTTCGCTACAGCTACAGCTACAAATTTTGTAGCTAGCTACAGTAGCGACGCTACAAGTAGCTCGCTACTTCTGACCACTGCGCAACACACACACTATTGCACAACTATCGAGCATAAGGGCTGTATTGAACAACGCGCTACAACGCAAGGAATCTCGGTTTCGAATCCCTGCCCGGGCATGGATATTTGTGAGTGTCCATTCATTAATTTCATCATATCATCAATCATCCCCATTTTCGTAAATTAGCCAAAAGTGGCAGAAAAAGCGAAGTAAAATAAATCAATCAATAAGGGCTGTATTGAATCCTCTCACAACTGTTCTTCATGCAGTACTAGTAAAATTATCTTACACCGCCCTTGTTATGAAAACGCTGAACTCAAAACTGACCCAGACTCGCAATGTTTGTGAACACAAAAGACAATGAAAGGTCATTGTGCATATTCAACCGAATTTGACACCCATAGCTTTACCAAGACACAACAACTTATCGGGGTCAACACGGTGGCAACGAAAAAACAAAGGACGGAACACGGAAGGCAAACGAAAGGGTCATTGTGTGTGTGTGTGTGTGTGTAGAGACGTGTTGTTTCCCGCGTTTCTTCGAGAAACGATAACTCCGGCTGTGGGCAACGGAAATTCATGGCACTTGGACAGTCAGGTTCAAAATGTCGTGCCCCACCTTATGATGAACCTTAAAGCGGCTAGCTTTATGAAAACTTTTTGCGCGCAAGATAAATACAGAACACGGCGTTTAACTCTCGCGCCGCAGTTTCCTAACTGTACAACGTTGCACTCCTGCCATTGGCTGGTCGCCACGCACACCCTCTGCGTGTCTCCTCCCGATGTCGCTTCTAAAACCGTGCGTCCTATAAATTAAGTTACTTGTTCACGGATGACCATCACCGCAACTGACATTTCGTTTGTTTTGTTTATTTTTTTCTGGTCATACGCACGTGAACTGTGTCGAAACTTGGAGTGTTAAAAGTGTATAGCCACTGTAAGTAATGCTTATTATTAGTTGCAATAGAACATCTATAGTGCGTTAAGTGGTCCACTTAGTGAGTGTCCTTTCATCATTTTATCTAATAATCACTCATCGTGCGATTAGCCAAAGTGACGCTAAATAACAAAATAATACAAATACTTCATATCTTAATCTGTAGCGGCTAAGTTCAAATAAATAGGAGAGTTATACATAATTATTTAATATTTAAAATTTGAACATAAGATTTGAATAATTTTCCCTCAGGTGAAAATATCAACTGTCCTAATGCCACGCGTCCTTGTCTACGAATGTGTACCGACTTGGAGTTCCAGGAGGTTTATATGTATCAAGAGACGTGAGTATGATACTGGGTATTTTATCCCTTATATGAAACTTTGTTGTGTTACGCAATGCTTGGAAATATCGCAGTTACAAGTAACAGTTGCTTTTTTGGAGTAACGGTAAACTGTAACTAGTTACTTTTTGAAATGAGTAACGAAATTAATAGTTACTCTTTATGTTCGTTTCAACGATCATGAAGAAAATTATTCTTTACTAAAAGCATATAATAAAATGTTAATCTTCGTATGCACAAGGGAGAGTCAAATGAAAACCTTTGTTTTTGTTTCTTATCTAGTAGATTTGTGTATATAGGGTTGCACAAGTTTGTTATATTTTAGCATAGACCTATTTCTGATCTACATATATTTTCAAGTTAGTGTTTGTATACATCAAGAAGAATAAGTCTTTGCGGTTCACGTGAAGTCACTTATGAAGCACTGCGAAGGCCTTTCTATTCCACCCGGTGTCCTGTCAATCGCCACTAGTGACAATCGCCACCAATCCATTAGCTGCGCGTAACCCACTGCAGTGGCGTACGCAAGGGGGGGGGGGTTACGGGGTTTAACCCCCCCCCCTTGAGCTTGTGAAATATTATGAAAAATGCTGTAGAAAAAAATTAAATGGCCAATTTTTCACAGTCAAAGATATGGGACAATAATATTACTATTACTACTTCTACTACTACTACTACTACTAATAATAATAATAATTTGAATTATTATTTCCATGCAGCATGGAGAAAAGCACATATTCCAAACACACGTGTCTTTCAGAGTGATGCCTTGAAAATAAACACGAGTTTATGAGGTTAGGTTAAAACTATGTTTTAAAAGAGAAAAAAGTTGATTTGTATCTCAGTTGCAACAATGTTCAATACACTGCCGGACGCAGGATTTTTATTTTTTTTCCGGAGAGGCTGGAATAGTAAATGTGGAGAGCACATGGCTTTGTTTTGGAGGGCAGGATGCATAATAAAATATTTCGTATTTTTGGAGCTTTTCAGTCTATTAAAATTGTATTCAAAGACAAAAATGGTCATCGGGATTCACTTTAAGAGAGGTTTCGCATTTACACATTTTGATTGTTTAAAGTTCTTAACGGTTTTTTATTTGAAAATTCTGATTTTTCTCAAAATTTCGGTAGGGGCTGGAACACCATCGGCCACGCCTCTACGTACGCCAGTGTTCAACGAACATGTATTTTTTTGTGTGTGAACAATGAGAATTAACTAAATAAAGTTATTTGTACGTTGTAAGAGGCTAATGTATAGACAAAGGCTAGGCGGACAAGAATACAGTCACCAATTCGCCTTCCCATTATATTGTTTACCGCAGCATGTTTCAACGTCTCTTTAAAATGTGTCACCTTGTAGACTAGACAATTATTCAAACAACAATAAGGTTAACTATTGTAAAATGTTTTGATGGTAAGAACAGGGAGACAATCCAGATGTGAATTATCGGGGACATTTATGCGGGGAAGAAGCCGGAAAACTTCCTACCAATTTCGAGAATCGAATCCGG
Source organism: Lepisma saccharinum (assembly GCF_977018435.1). NCBI lineage: Eukaryota > Metazoa > Arthropoda > Insecta > Zygentoma > Lepismatidae > Lepisma > Lepisma saccharinum. Next base: position 42,918 of record NW_028143761.1, read on the forward strand.
ATCTCCCGCGTGATTGTCATTTGTCAGATGCTCTACCGACCAGATCACCGCAGCTCCTTGGATGAGTTCCATACTTCGATTATTTCAATTTATTTTAATATATTTTCTTGTATTTATGGATCTTCTTCACCCTTGAAATGTCTCACCTCGTTGACCAGACAATTATTTCGTAACAAAGAAACAAAAAAATGCTCCCAGGATTTGATAAAAATCGAATGACTAGAAAGTAATTTCGTTCTAATGTTTTCATAAATACTATATTTATGTAGATCTCTACTACTTAATAGTAGTATTAATTTAGCTAATTAATTAATTATGATTATTATTATTTAATTAAAGTATAATAAAACAATGGTAATGTGAATTTGGAAAAAAGTTTTAGAAATAACACCCCCCTTGATGAAATCCTGCGTACGCTACTGA
>NW_028143762.1:0-43221 GCF_977018435.1 Lepisma saccharinum
CAGGTTTTTGTCAAAGTACGCCAAGGTTGCCCAGTACACAAGGAAAAAGGATTTTTGGATACCCAATCTAATTGGGAATTTTACCTTGAACAAGGAGAACGAAGCGTAAGGGTTTTTTATCTGTACTATGAAGAAGGAAGAGCTATCAGGGACGGGGCCTACAATTTTCACCATTTGCTTTTATCACGGGGTAACGAAACTAGGACCCTTTGATTATTGATTTAGGTAGTAAATTTGTGTTACTGTGTGCTATTTAACATAATATTGAGTTTATTTTTTACCAAACTTTGACTTTATGTCAAACATTTTTTTTAGCTTATCCTTATTTTTATTCAAATAACACAATTTAAACGATTCTAGCAAGAGTTTTTATTATATTTTCAACACACAAACTGCATTCTTCAATTTTTAATTGTTTATTTTTCAAGTTTTGGACACACAAAGTGTGTCTTGTCAACTTTTAATTTATTATTTTACCAAAATAACGCAATTTTATCTATTCAGGAAACATTTTTTTATTATATTTTAAATTAACAAAGAATTTTTTCAACTTTTAATTTATTATTTTACAAGTTTATGCTTATTTTTTATCAAAATAACACAATTCAATCTGTTCAGGAAAGACTTTTAGTTACATTTTCGACACACAAAGTGTGTGTTTTCAACTTCTATCTGTTTATTTCACAAGTTTAGGCTTATTATTACCAAAATAATACAATTCAATCTGTTCAGGAAAGATTTTTAGTTACATTTTCGACACACAAAGTGTGTGTTCTCAACTTCTATCTGTTTATTTCATAAGTTTAGGCTTATTATTACTCAAATAACACAATTTCATCTATTCAGGATATTTTGCATTTACAAAGAGATTTTTTCAACTTTTAACTTATTATTTACAAGTTTATGCCTATTTTTTACTCAAATAACACAATTCTGTCTGTTTAGGAAAGACTTTTAGTTATATTTTCGACACACAAAGTGTGAGTTTTCAATTTTTATCTGTTTATTTCACAAGTTTAGCCTAATATTTACTCAAACAACACGATTTGAACATGTTTTTTATTACATTTTGGACACACACACACACAGATATATTTTCCAAGTTTACAGGATTATTCTCTAAGTTTACTCAAATAACACATTTTAAATGTGTTTTGAATTCAACTTTGTACACACGAAGTGTGTTTCGTAAATTCAAGAAAGTTTTCAATTCTATTTTGGATGCAAAAGTATGTTTTGTCAAGTTCTACCCTTTTATTTTACAAGTTTACGCTTATTATTACTCAAATAACCAATTTCATCTATTCAGACAACATTTTGTTTGTGATATTTTACTCACAAAGACATTTTATCAATTTTTAATTTATTATTTCACAAGTTTATGTAATTTTTTATTCTAATAACACAATTTTAACTATTCAGGCAACATTTTTTGTTGCAATTTGGACTTACAAAGAGATTTTTTTTTAATCTTTGTATTAAATTTTCTATTTATTGCGTTTTGTATCTCACATTCGATATTACAAAGTTCTAAGGTGTGTATAATATTTCAAACTATTTTCAGGGTGTATTTGTTAATGCATTTGGATGATAACTATTAGGTTTTTGGATGAACTAATGTTAAGAATATTTCAACCAATCAGAAAATGTGTCGGTTTTATTTCCACCAATCAGAAAACGCGTCGGTTTTATTTCATCCAATTAGAAAACGTGTTGGTTTTATTTCAACCAATCGGAGAAGGCGTCAGTTTTGCTTATGAGGTATAAAAACTGCGTAAAAGCAAGCAGAAGCTATTTTGAGAAGTATTTGTGAAGCATTGTGTCAGAAAAGACATCAAGTTGTGATTATTGGCCGTGAGTTTCAGACAAAGAACTCAAGAGAAGCTATAATTAAGGTAAATGATTTTTATTATGTAGTGTGTTTTTAAATAATATGTAAATGCAAATATTGAAACGAAGAAAACGTCAATGCAAACCAAAAAGAATATGCGTAATGTGAACAAGTACTACAACTATTTTTCTATTTTTCAGGTGCTTCTAATTTTGTATGTGTGACTGAAAGGGACCATTAGTGAAAGATGACGTCTTCAAGCTCCACAAACAAGGCTAACCACACTGCGGTGAGTACCTCGCAAGAGATTTTACCACTTGAATGTATATTTCTCCACTAATTTTTGAAATAATATATAATTCCAGAAAACAAAGAAACGAAAAAAGTAAATACAGAAATGAATACGCGTAATATAAACAAGTACTACAACTATGTTTCTATTTTTCAGGTGTTCTTATTTGTGTACCTGTGAGTGGAAGGATCTATTATTGGAAATAACGCCAACAAAGTAACCGACAAGGACATGAGTCAAATAATTGCATCATGTCCATGTTTTTCCAATTATATCTATAAGGATTGTGTGTTGGAGACTTTGAAGAGGTATACACCTGGCAAGTATATTATATGCTGGGGATGTTATTCTAATCAAGGGAACCAACTAGCCCACGATTGTGTAGTTAACCATTTCTACGAGTGTGAGTGCGTATGCTGTAAAGATGAAGATTTACTCTTTGAACGTTATTTAATTTGCAAAGGAGAAAGCTGTTTGAATAAATGCCAACGATGTGTGAAGTGGATGTGCGAGAGAATCCAGTATTATTTACAGGACTTGGATAACACAAAATATATTTTTGATTTTTATATTACTAACCATGAGGATGTTGCGGATGCTTTGACGGCACACGAGGTACAGACGGAATACAAAGCTTTTTTATAGTGTGTTATGTGAAATTTCAAACAATATCGAACTAGTGAAAACTCTTATAGATCCTATACGCTCAGCACAGCTTACTTATGGTAGCACAGGATTTTTGTGAGAGTTGAATAAAGAGAGACTGACTAATAACAGCGAAAATGGTGCAATACATTATTGATGTACAAGGATTTATTTATAACAGAAAATTTATATTGCGTGAGATTTGTGTGAGTTCTACAAATTTGGACACTGTGTATTATGCGCTTGTGAGTGTTCCCGATTATTTCAAAGAGAACAAAGAATCGCGCTGGATTAAAGACAATCTCCATGCATTAATGTATGATATTCCTTGTGGATGTGAAATATACTATGTCCGGAGGGCAGTTAGGAACTTGAACTGTCAAGGTGGTACATTTTTATGCAAAGGAAAATCCCAAATTATCAAAGATTTGTTTAATATTGATAACATTGTTGATTTACAAACTGTAAACTGTCCACCCCTTAAGAATTTGTATATGTTTCAAGGAGGATTGTGCAAGTATCATTCTGATACTTCTCCCCCAGCTGAACAAGGTTGCGCATTCAGAAATGTTCAAAGACTTTTATGTTGGTACAATAATAAAAATATTAATGTGTAATGTATTTTAGTGCAAATAATAAAGATTTGTGAAAAAGAAATGTTTTCTATGTTGTTATTTAGTTTTAAAGCCTTTATTCAAGGTATTTTCAAGTATTACCGGTTTTTTTAGTGATTGACTTAATACCAGGAGTTATACGAGCCGTATTTTAACTACAATCACTATATGTCTATGAGGACTAAAATCCACTGATTGAACCTTAAAGCTTAGGCTTACTATGTATATTGATTAATCAGAGGACAACACGAACCTTACAGAGGATTGTAGGAGGCATAGGCCCACACGCCAGAGCCTTATTAGCCTGCAAGTCACATAGGGATTACGATTTAGCCGATGCTGAAATTCTTCCATGAGGGATTTGTAGTAAGAGAGAAATTTTCGCCATTGGTTAAAGTTGAGGGTGACTCCACCAGAGATGTTGGTGATTTCCACTTTTATGTTTTCTCCACTGCCCTCGAAGGTGAAGTAAAGTTCTCCTGTAATGTTTATAGATCTGAACCTGTCTTCTCGTGTGGGGAATCTGTTCTTGTAAGTGTCGAAGATCGCATCTGATTTGTACACACATGATCATTATTCGAGGTACTTTCACAGACACTGAAATGATTTTGAAACATGAAAAAATTACATTGTCCTAAATAGCGCAGAGTACCCATCATTTGTACACGCCTACCATTTCTTTTAATATATTGGCTGTAAATATAAATTATCATTCCTCCTGATAAACGATTTGTTTCATATATACTTGAAAATCTAAACACAGTAGATGTTTCAAAACACCTGTTGATCTACGGAAAACGGTACAGAAGAGAAACTAAAAGTGTAAATAATTTATTTAGTATTATACAGAGCATTCCCTGACATTCGCTACGAGACTCAGCGGCAAGTGTATGCATAAGATGATGGCTGCAAATATAACATTTCATTCCTCCTTATTAACAATTTTTATTTACATCTGTTTGAAAATGTGAACACATTAGATGTTTCAAACCACCCATCGACCTGCTGAAAACAGTAGACTGTATTTTCAGCAGGGCTATTTCTGCATAAAGTGGAACTCGCAACAACGTTATTCTTATCTTCTGGGGTTGAACGCAATTTCTAGTCGGGAGGGGGTGGTAAGAAAATGTAATGCCAAACAACTAAAAATGGGACATTTGTAAAAAGAAGAAAATTGAGTTTTCATTGGGGGGATAAATTAATGCGTTCTTACTCCCTGCATTATAGATAATAATGGCAAAGCATGAAAAATCAGCTGCCTTTACACATTTTTTGTATCATTCAATTGCAACGTAACAAAAATAGTATTCCTTTCCTTAGTTCTGCCGCATATGTTTCAACAGTGACATACAGTAGAAGGTAAAACATAGCATCTGTTATTCAATTTAATGTATTTACATACAATTGCTTTAATTCAACGAATATTTTTATTTTATACAAATTACTTTACGGTTACGCGTACATTACGATTACTTTGCAGTTTTAACAAACAACTCAACTGTACAGTTTCATTTTCAATACATTCTGCATTTGTGTGTAAATAAACAACTCTCGCAATCTCGAAGTACAGGATATATCGATAATATCAAGGAAATAGCACAACAATCGATAAAAATATAGATTCCTTCCATAGATATTGCTTCGTTTCGCCGTTGTTTACCACTTTCCTTGTAGCCGTGCGCTGTAGATATAGTCGATTCTTAGTAGACGGTTTCGTGAATCGCACTTTACTACATCTTTTACTTCAAAAAAACTACTACATGGTTCTCGATTATGTAGTTATTTTCGTGCATCGCCCTGCAGGTCCACATTCAGGAGGTTGCAAATGTATTTCCTGTTTACAACTGAAACCAGCATCATGTGACATCCCTCTCCCCTCCCCTCCTCTCCACTTTGCTTTGCACACTAGTGCTGAAAATTTAACAAAGCTTTAACTTCGGAGAACGTATACAGATTTGTTTGTCAGTATAATTTGAAATGACCCCCAGTCGACTAAAAGCTCCGAGCAGTTTCCTCCAAATGCTTCTCCAAGCGAAAAATTTGCTTCCGAAGAAATCGTTATTTCCAATTTCCTCTACCCTTCATAACAGCCCTTCTCCCCTCGCCCTTTCACGGTGCCCTTTCGTATGGAAAGGGGAATGGATTTCAAGATTTCGTTCTCCACAACAGAATTCCAATGCCTTGTTCACCAATCTCAATCTTTGCTTGAGTACCGGTAAATGGAGCCGGTTTGCTTAGATATTGACTTTAATTGGAATATATCGAATGGGAGGTACAGTACTTGCACATGTGTGGTTTATAACAAGATTTGAAAATTATTCTAGAATAATATAATTGACTGTTGTCCAAGTTACTTCAGCCCGAAAGGGAATTTGCTCTAGTTTATTTTTCTTCTTATAAGAAATTTAATATTTTAATTTAATATTTCCTCCCAGTACAGATGAATTGGTTCAAGTTTGTTCTAAGGAACAAAATTATTCCAGTTCTAATTTATTTTAAGGGGAAAAATAGTTTCAGTTCAAATTTTATCTAAGAACAAGAATATCGTTCCAGTTCAAGTTTGTTCTAAGGACAAGAAAATCGCTCCAGTTCAAGTTTGTTCTTAGGACAGGAAAATCGCCCCAGTTCAAGTTTGTTTTAAGGACAAGAAAATAGCTCCAGTTCAAGTTTGTTCTAAGAACAAGAAAATAGTTCCAGTTCAAGTTTGTTCTAAGGACAAGAAAATCGCTCCAGTTCAAGTTTGTTCTAAGGACAGGAAAATCGCTCCAGTTCAAGTTTGTTTTAAGGAAAAGAAAATCGCTCCAGTTCAAGTTTGTTCTAAGAACAAGAAAATAGTTCCAGTTCAAGTTTGTTCTAAGGACAAGAAAATCGCTCCAGTTCAAGTTTGTTCTAAAGACAGGAAAATCGTTCCAGTTCAAGTTTGTTTTAAGGACAAGAAAATCGCTCCAGTTCAAGTTTGTTCCATAGGCGTGCGCACGGGGGGTATGGGGGCGATTGTCCCCTCTAGTCATGGAAGTCCGCAGATTTTTTCACGGAGTTACAAGCAAGGTATTTTTCCATGGGGCATATTATCCCAATAATAGTGTTGCCTCCTAAAACGCACCACTTGAATTTGAAATGCTAGTCTTTCTTTTACCTCAATGTTTGCCCCCCCCCCCTTGCAGCCCTAGCATTGATTTCCGTCCAAGGTTGGGTAGAGACCCCCCTAATCAGAGGGTCTGCGTACGCCTATGGTTTGTTCTAAGGATAAGAAAATCGTTCCAGTTCAATTTTGTTCTAAGGACAAGAAAATCATTCTTCAAGTTCAGTTTTTCTAAGGACGAGAAATTCCTTTCAGTTCAAGTCTGTTCTAAGGACAAGAAAATCGTTCAAGTCCAAGTTTTATCTGAGAACAAGGAAATCTTACAAGTTTCATTTTAATCTAAGGACAATAAAGCCGTTCCAGTTCAGATTTCTTCTACGGACAAGAAAATCCTTCCACTTGATCTTCAGTCTATTACAGGTAGAAATCGGTCTTCCTTTTAGTTTCTCTTTTTGTCAAATTTATAGCAGTAATAGTAGTGGTGGTGTTGGACGTGGTTCTCCAACATTATCAGTAGCGTATCGTACCCAAGGTATTGGATAAAAATGACAAGTCTTATGTCATTCTTAGCATAGTAGGAAACAGAGGTAAGAATGCAGAATCAGCAATGAGGCAAACTTGAGGTTATTGACTTGGGAGACGAGGAGGCTTGGAGTGTTAAAATTGACAGAGAGTGAGATCAGTTGGCGAGAATACGAGAGAGAGTAAGGACTGCAGATTGTGAGAGAGAAACGAAGTGAAGAACGATTTGGAAAATGGTGTGTGATGAGATTGATGTCTGACAGGGAGGTCAAACAAGTGACATTTAAGAGGACAAGTGTAGGAATAATCTTCATCTAATTGTAAGGCAAGTAATATTCTATTTTAAACCAATCCATATCGACTCAGTCATGGAGAGTACAAAAACCTAAATCTAACTTAAGTTAATTTCTATCGCCATTCCTTTAAAGGTAACCTCTCGCATTTATCACATTTAGGCCAAGCGAGTGATAACCATCTGAGAGATGAATACGATCTAAAGATTCTTGGATCGATCCCAAACGCAGAAGTAACATTGTGTTACGTGATGTAGCTGCGTTACGGTAGAAAAGCTTATTTCAATGAAGGGTAGCTGCTGTAACTTTACAAGGTCAGCTACAGTATAAGAAGACCTTCCCAAAAAGTATGTCAAACGTGAACAAACTCGGAACCTTATCTGCAGGAAGCTCATGCTCCAACCAACAACCGACGGAAATTCGAAAACTCCCCGAACCGTGCACCTACCAGACACAATATAGGAGAGATCGATGCAATTCTTGCTAGCTTCACCTGGAAAGATCAAAGTAAACTTCGAGAAAAGAGTTCCTGGAGGTTTGTTAGCTCGCACATGACCACTTATATTATCTTGTCTCGCATCGGAACAAATTTGAAAAGGAGCTTCGTGAGAGGATGATGCGGTGCAAACAAGGAACATTGACCTGAAATTGAAGAAATATTTTGGATTGATATCACCAGGTGAAAACGTGTAGGTGTCTGTCCGATATCTTTTGTTTCGGAATGTTCATGTGATGTAGGTTGGATGCCCTTAGAAACTTGGACAGAACGAAAATACTAGAGGAGTATTTTATTTACAATTGAGTCTTTCCAAGGGTAAGTGAAGGTATATGCGGTAAATTAATTGCCTTAATGAACTGGCCGTCGACCAAAACTTTTGTAGGGGGGAGGGTGTCAAACTGTTGATATAAAAATGAATAGTTGAAGTAGTAATAATATTATTATCATTACTATTATTACAAAACTATTATTGCTATTGCTAAATTAATATAAGGTTCCATCGTAGCAAATGGCACTAGAAAGAGCAAATTATTCAAAATGTAAATGTCAGATTCTGAGTTTGGCGCCCCGGGGACCTTCATAAAGCTGAATCGGCTTCTGGATATTAATTCCACAGTTCATAAATATGCATGAAACAAATTATTGCCCACATTCATACAAGTGCTTGATCTCAACTTTCAGCATTATCTCAAGTTACAGTGTATTCGCCTCGACCTTTTAGACTTCAGTTTATTTTATTTTTGCTGTAATGATACCAGTGTTCAAGAGTATTTCATTTCAAGGAACGTAGTTAGAGCAAGAATTCGCGTCAACATAAAACTAAGCTTCACGCTTCCTTCCCTTACGGTTTATGGCTTCAAATATTTTGACCCGCCAGAGAATCTAATATAAACAGAACCAGCAAGATATTCTGAAAACTTCTCTTGCCTTCTTCCTTAATCTCATTTTGTAGACATTTCATCTGGTGCGAGTTTCGGATGCTTCAATTTCCTCCGAACTTTAATAACTCACGTTCCCCACTGAATTCATTTGTAAAGTCCATACTCTCCGGTTGGTGTTAGGACTGCATAAACCCTGGCTCTTCATCTTCTCTCACTATCTAGCACCACTGCTAAATGTTCCAAGCACGTCATTCTCGGCTCACTCCACTTTCCACTTAGCAAATCGTGTCAGAAAACTTTGAAGAAGAACAAGTTACGACGTAAAAGTCTCACAATCATCTAGAGAGGATGTTGCTCCATTACCAGCAAGAATAAATCAACATTGGATTAAGTACTATATAAATAGAAAAACGTTAAATAAAACTTACCGATGAATATATAATTCTACGTATTACATTTTGCAGTATGGAAATCGTTATTGATCTTTAAAAATAATCACCTTTGACAGAACGTCAGTCTTACGCCATGAACATAGTGCAAAGGTGTAATTAAAGCCGACTAAAATCAAAATTTCAAATTAAATTTTACTGTTAACCTTAACAAAAGAGGTTTGAGTTTCAAATCAATCTCATAATCTCATGACAAGGCTTTAGAAGTTCTGACCATTATACTATATTAGATATTGCTCTTAATATTCCATGAAATGGACATTTATTTTTAATGCAATTACTTATTATTCCATGTGTTTTATATTACTCGTAATTGTATCTCTTCGGAGACTCGCATTTTGAATTACACTGACATTTCTATCATACCGTGCAGTGGTATCAATGAGTATTACCGTGCAAATTGTCCATGACTATTTTCATTCATTTTTCTCTTACATCCTATGTGTTTTTAAGCAATGGATTTTTATGTATGCTGGTTCAGAAGTTGTCAACAGCTTGTTTTCAGTTTTCTTTTAATTCTTGAAGCCCGTATTGGGTCAAATAAAGTGCACGAACATGATGATGGACAATTTGTACGGTAAAACTCATGGATCCCACTCTACGAGACATCCTCTCTTGATTATACAGTAGTTGAATGTAAGAGTATCCATTTATTTGGCGACAAGAATATTTTCTCGTATTTATTAAATTCAATATCACTAGATTCAACATACGTACGTACTTTTATTTGTATTTGTACATTTGTGTTTGTGCACAGAATATGAAAAATTTAAATTCTCTAAAAAAGTTTAGTTTTCCTTTGTGAAGAAAGTGTCAAAGGTTTTTCTTGAACAACGTATCTAAAAATTAATATGAAAATAGGGGAGAGTTGCCGAAATTGGACCAGTTGGTACTATTTTGCTTCTGCATAAAAAACAAGACACAGTAACGAAATTGTAGGTATGAGAAGCACAAACTATTAGCTTTCACTTCATATATGTATTTCAACAAAAAATGCAGGAACCAATATAATAGGGTACATAAACGAAAGTAGTGACTAACTTGGACCACAGGTTGCTTAGGTTGGACCGCTCACAAAAGGCATGTAGATACGTATGTATGTCTACGGTATCTAGACACCTGCAGCACTCACTGCAGATACCATTGTGGTATTTACTCCACGTTCGCCGCTTGTAACAGCACATACCTGTGATTTTCCTTTCTTTGCTACAATTTCTTGTGGACGTTTTTTGACTGTGGTGAAACCTGACTCATCCACATTGAATATTCGGTCAGCTATAAATCCAAACTAATCATACCTTCTACTATACTCGTTCAAGCCATAGTCCTCATTATTGTATGCTGCTATAGCCATTTGCAATTCCATCTCTGTCCCCGATCCAATTTTGGAAACACGTGGTGGTCCAACTAAGGCAATTATACCCCGTTAATAAAAATATGACGCTACACGAACATACGCAACTAAACCATAGTTTTACCACATGTACTTAGTGGTTAACGAATAAGACTTTTATAATATACTATAGGAAATTTGGTTACTTACCCCTAGTCTACACAATAGCTTACGATCCGAAGCACAATAATTGCAACTCGTACAATGGAAACACAATAACAGCACTCCTACTTCCTCAAACGTCTCTAAGGACCTCCCCGATGGCGCAGTGGTAGCGTCGTCGCCTTGTAATCAAGGGGTCTCGGGTTCGATACCCGGTGGAGGCACACAGTGGTTCGGATACCACTTCAAACTGTAGGTCCAGTCCCGATTAGCCTTACTGTGCACAAAATGGACTTAAAACACCAACGCAATCAATCAATCGAACGTCTGACCATTCAGTTGACTGACTATTCAGTCATTTGTACATGGCACTGACGCCAACCGGTAGTGCCAACTCACCTGTTTCAAATACTCGTCTATAGGCAAAAAACAAAGGCGGTCCAACTTAGGCAACGGTCCAATTTCGGCAACTCTCCCCTATAATAAGTATATGTTTCAGTATATATAACAGCATGAAATATGAAAGAAAATAGGATAAAAACATCCGAATACTAACTAACCTGTTGCAACGAGTTGTATTAATTTGACTTTCATACATAAATGCATTAAATCAAGGTTGATGCACTCTCAGTTCATCAACTGACGTAGTTGAACTTGTAATTTTATCTTATCTTCTCAATTGATGCATTTTTAGAGCATTACACGAAAAAACTGCTGACAAAAGTATCTTTTAATGCAATGGAAATTCAATTTAGTGTCCATATTTATATTTCGTCACTTTCTGGCTATTTCCCCTGCTATGAATTTCAAGCGAGAGACTGGAATCGCCTCACGTTTCTCAGTTTAAGGACAGATTCAATAAATAATACAATGTATGCTTTTTATATAAACAAATGCCTTTTAGTAAATTTGTGATAATTGTTATTGCAACTGACTGGTGGTAATTGCGAAAGAATGGTCAAATTAATCTAAATTTGACAGTTTATAATTTGGTGTAATCACACCTGACAGAACCAATCCGCTCATTAGATAGTTAATAACTTGCTGATTATCTTTATTTCTTCTTCTGTACTTGTTAACGACGAAATCGATTTTCACTACTCTTATTAGCTTCTGCTGTATTAGTTTATTACGCACGCAGGCGTAGCCAGATACTTTTGTAGGGTGGGAGGCAATGCTCTCGGTATACACACAGAATCCCAAAAAGTGTCAATGGACATATATTTTGACTCCAGTTACATATTAAACTGCATCATAAACTGCTAATGATGCGCCTTTGTTGTGTGTGTGTTTATACATGTACATTATTATTATTATACACAGAAATATTTCAAAGCAGCATTTCTCAGCTGCTGTTCTGTGTGATGGCTAAAGATGCATCGAATGAGAAGATCAAACACGATCATTTCAAAGAAATCAAAATTAGGAAGTTTAGCTTTTATGCATTTCGACTTCTGTATGAAATTAAATAATTTAAGTTCTTATTTTAGTTCATCTTTATGCCAGGGTCGTTAAAGGTCCAGGGACCATAAATTCTAATGAGAGAACCATTTTTCTCACGATTTAAATTCGGTACAAGTTGCGTATTGTTTCATTGAAAAAAGGTTGCTGGACTGTATTTAATTTCATCCGGAGAAAAGGTTACTAGACCGAAATTGAAATAATTTACAGATAAAGAGGTTCTATACGGTCCACAACTCATTTACGCTTTCTGATTTTCTCTCGTGGACCTTTAACAACCTTGCTTTATGCACGGATTGGCTAATCGGGGCTGGACGTATAATTTAAAGTAAGATCCAGAAAGCTATGGGCCTCCACCGGGTATCGAACCCGGGACCTTTTGTTGCAAGACGACGACGTTACCACTTTTTTTTCTTTTTTAATATTCTTTATTTTATGCAGTAGTGACTACTTACATGATCCTATGATAACATTACACATATATCAGATCTATATTACATAATTAGGTGTACTTACAAGAAAAGGGCCTGCAAAAAATTTGCATAGAGTGTTTTGCGGTTGGCTTGGTCCATCTGGTAATAATGCTCACTGTAGTGATATTGCAGCGAAATTTGCATTGACACTGAATTATGTCCTAAAATATAATAAATATATTGAGCTACTAAAAACTGGACCGCTCTTACTTTACTAAGAGGGAAGAACACAAAATCTGATAACAGTAAATGATCTACAGTAAATGTATCGGGCGATGTTCTACATATAGTACCAAGGCATTTACACAAATACTTCCATTGATCTACCGTTGCGGGACATGTTACGAGGCGATGTCGTAAAGTGTCTTCAGCTTGATGACTATTGGAACATACAGCACTGTCAGTCATTTGGTATCGCCACTTTCGAGCACCGGTCGCAATGGCATCGTGAACTACTAGGTACCACAAAGATCGAACGCGGTTAGGAAGATGAGATGCAGATATATTTCTCCATACGTTTGACCACACTACATTAGTTCGGAGAAGCACAATTCGTGGCTGGTGGTGTAATAGAAAAATTTCACTGTCATGCCATCGACATCCATGTGAGGTGAACCGATTAGGAGATAGCAAAACTCGACAAGAGTTTTCCTCAAATAGTTGTAGTGGGAAGGGATCTTCCCTGGATAAATGGGTGTTCGCAGTTCCACTTCATTTATCAGAGTATGTAGTAATCTTGCTGTTAAACTATCAGGGTAGTGCAGAAGCTACTCAATGTTCCGTTGTAGAAACAAGGCTAAGGCTTGTCTCTCCACTTGGCGCAAGTTCAGTCCTCCTTTACTTACTGGGAGGCATAACGTTTCATGTGCGACATGAAACAAATGTGCATGCCATATGAAGCGCGTTATCATTTTTCGTACTTGCGCCGCGACTTTCGCAGGGACAGGCAAAACTTGCGCAGCATACCACAACTTCGATAATGCAAACATGTTCACATACTGTATTCTAGAGCGTAAGGATAATTGTCTATAACGGTTCATGTTCAACACTGCCTGTATTTTTGGGAGAATAGTTGTAAAAGTTCTGGAGACAGTCTCTGTGATGGTCGTAGTGAAGTTTATTCCCAAAATTGTCACTTTATCTACAATGGGTATAGTTACAGGTTCAGTCCACAGAGTGGGGTTACACCCTAGGGGTAAGATTTTAGATTTCTTCTGGTTCAAACTAAGTCCCGTCTGCTTTCGTAACGTTTCAAGTACTGCCTTCATACGAGTCAAGTCTAGCCGATCTTTCACGAATACGGTCACATCATCTGCGTACGCACATATTTTGTGGTCTCTCCCAAGAAGCTTGAGTCCCTGAAGTTTTTCATGCATCAGTCGTAAAGATGGAGCCAGAGCTGCGCAGAATGCAAATAAGGAAAATGGACATCCTTGACGAACAGAGCGCTGAATAGAAAAGCCTTGCAACAGAAAACCATCGATAGATAACTGAACTCGAGCTTCTCTGTATAAGCTCTGTATAGATTGTACAAAGAAATCGCCACATCCCACTTTTCCAAAGTATTGGAAAAGATAGTCATGTCTGAGGGAGTCAAAGGCACTTTTGAAATCTAACGCCACTAAAGCAGCTTGAGAACCTTCAATATCTTGCATAGAAGTGATGATGTCACGTACACTAGTTAGAATGTGAAATATTTTAACACTTGTACCATATACATATTGATACGGCCCTAATAAAGTATCCGCAAATTGTTGCAACCTTCGGGTGATCAAACGTGCAAAGATTTTATAATCAGCACATAGTAATGTGATTGGTCTGAAGTCTTCTGGCTTTCTTGGCTGAGATATTTTGGGAATCAAAACCATAACACCCGTAAGACTCGTTCGTCCAAGGCGTTTCTTCGAAAACACAGCATTGAGCCAGCGTGTGAACAGTGGAGCCACCAAAAGGTTTGGAACAATTCTATCAAAAGGTTTGGAACAATTCTATCGGGACACCATCGATTCCCGGAGCTTTACCTCTTTTTCCACTGTGAACAGACTCGTACACTTCTTTCTTTGAGAATGGCTGTTCTAAATAGCGACGGTTATCTTCCGTTAACATGGGAAGGTCCATCCCTTGCAATGGAGTGCGATGGGAGCGTTGATCTTCCTTCTCTTTAAACTGATCTGCATAAAAGTCCCGTAAGTAATTTCGTATTAACTTGTGTTCGGTTAGTCTCCCCGTGGCTGTATCGAGACACGTTATCCTCTTTCGCTGTGCACTGCGTCTCTCTGCTAACACCTGCACCAACGAGGCTTCTTCTTGTGCGTCAAACATAGGAAGACGACTCCTAACATTGTAACCTTGCATACGCTCTCTGTGCATGCTCAGCAGCACTGCTTGCACTCGTTTCACTTCTTGACGCACTGGATTCCCTTGTATTCACTGTGTTGTTAGTTCGTGAAGCACTCTGTAGTAAAAGTTATATTTCTTATTGAAATCTGAGTATTTTTCACGACTATATGCTAAACAGAAATATTTAATGGAGGGTTTTAGAAAAGTGTCCCACCACATAATAATGTCAGTTTGACGTACGCTCATTTCTTCCCACTTCTTCCATATTTGTTTAAATTCGGTACGAAATTGTTCATCTTCCAATAACCGTACATTGAACTTCCAAAATCCCCGCCCTCGTCCAACTGAAGGTACATCCAAACTCATGTCGAGTTGGACACTTAAATGATCACTAAAGCACGTTGGGAAAATTCTAATCGCAGATATTTTGCTAATCATGTGTGCACTAACGTAAAAACGACCAAGCCGACTCGCTGTGTCGGCACGTATGTATGTGTAGCCGTCTATATTCGGACCTTTAGCCACCCAAACATCGTGTAGTTTAAACCCTTCAACCAGCGTCTGCAAGCTAGGTGATGTATGGATTCCTGGATATTGGTCCTGTCTTCTTAGCGTACAATTAAAATCACCCACCAGCACAATGTTTTGACGGGAGTCACCTAATGCCTTCGCCACGTCTGTAGCGTAAAATATGTTCCGAGTATTTCTAGCGTTGGTACCTGATGGTGCATAAACATTACAAAACCATATGTTTCCTATTTGGATACATGTGATACGACCAGACGGGTGGTGGTAAACTTCCGTTATATGGAGGCCTTCTTTCACAACTATGGCGGTTCCTTGAGAATTGTGAGTGAAATTGTTATACACGGTATATTTACTGCCCAGACAGAAATCATCGGTCCCGACTTCTTGCAGGAAAATTACATCCAGGTGACTTTGCTTAATATAATCTAAGAATGCATGATGCTTGACACTAGATTTCATCTTGTTAATGTTTATTCTTGCAAAATGATATATGGGGGTCGTCATGTGGGATTCTGTACTATTGTACCCGGTGGGAATGTTATGTGCAGTTACTGACGTTAAACTATTTACCTTTTTCAATTTCACTACGACATGTGACAAACATAACCCTAATAACATTATAACGCGGACAACACACTTTATAACTAGGATATGGTAGACATATATCACACATTGACTTCAAGCAACCAATCAGAGCCGCCGCTAGATTTCGCACTTTGATCTCTTGTGGCACTCATCGTTCTACGCAGTCGCCGAGTCACTGGAGAGACCGAACAATGAGAGCCATCTTGCCGCCGTGTCGACGCCGTATCGTTCGTAGGGAGACTGCGTTTCTTCTTCTTTTTTTGTTCCTTCGTTGTTTTCGGCAGAGCGCCTGATGCGGGGGACACCGTCTCGGAGTTCCCACCTTCACCTGCATGATCATCGTCTGCCTGCTGCATCGGACTATGGGGCACCTCTAGGGTAACGTCCATTGTTTCTTCCCCATTCTTCTCTCCTACGTGGGCTGCTTGGTTGACATTAACTTGGTCCACACTGACGGGGATAGGAACGTCTGCTGTTGTCTTGTTTTCTACACTGGGTTGTAAAGTGGAATCTGGTACAGTATATTTAGGTACATCCTGTAGTGAATCTTGTACGTTGCCCTCATTTTCCTGGTCTCCGGAGCGTTTCAGATGTACAGGTAGTATAGTGGGTGTCGGGGTCATCATTTTCTCAGCAGCCGGCACATTCCTCGGGACAGGACGCGCCGCCCCGGCATAGGACGTATCTTCGGGTTTCTCCATTTGACGACGTCGGGACGAACAGGTAACGTAAAAATGGTCACTAAGGTCACAGTAACTGCAAGTACGGTCTTGCCCGCTATATGTCACCCAGTATCGTCCGCCACTGATTGTGACGTACGATGGAATCGCACGAGTTAGATTCATTTTGGCGATTTTACGGCCAGTTCTTACCGGATAAATCTGATCACTGGAATACCGTTCATCGTCCAGGGATATTATCTGACCGTACGTACTCAGCACCGGTCGAATAGCGTCATCGGACAGTTCACTCGGTACAACGTGCAGTCTAACTATCACGTAATTTGCATCCGCCCACGTAACAAGCACTGGACAATCCCCGTCTTCGTCACTATATTTATACTCTCCGTTTGACTGCAGCAACAACTGTTCACACACTACTTTCGATAGTAGTTTCAGAAAGATACAACGTCTATAATTGTCTACTTCAATACTTACTACTTGTTCCGGTTTCAATTTCATCGTCTTGCTAATCCAATTGTGTATTTCCGTCGAAGTTGGTTTCCTTCGCACTTGACTGAAGTTCAGTTTTAGTGTATTCAATCTCTTGATTACCATGTTGGCAGCGTCGCCGTGGTTCACTTCAACCGGACTCGCGAGTAATACGCGCTACGTGACTGCGAGCTATTAGAGACACGCGCAAACACAACCGTCTCAAACCACTGCTCGAGCCAGTGACCACTACACCATCGGGGAGGCCACAAATTGAATGGTAGAACATAATACTCGTTAGAACAGATTAGTTAATATCACGCTCCGCTGTTTTTATTTTTCACATTCCGTACCATTAATATACTCAAATGCATAGTTATTCTACTTTGATATTAATTCTTAGATACATTTGAAAGAATCGACGTGACCGAGGTTGTTTCGGTCCATATGAAGATAACCTTATACGAGCTAGAGACTGCGTAATCAACTTTATAGCGCATCCGACGGAATCTTCTTTTCCTGCCGCAAGAAATTGAATTTGTTTCCATGGCTACCCTCCCCATGTTTGAATATTGTTAGTGGGATATTACGGAGATGAAGAAAATCGGAGACAAAACTCCCGGTCGAGTTCCTCGGTGAAGACGACGACTGCGAATTACTTGGGGATGTCTGGAAATTCCCATATCCTCCTTCCAAAGTGCAAGGAACAGGAAATTGTGTTGAACCCTCATTTGAACTTTCGTCATACTTTGAAATGTGGGTTCAGTCACCCTACCTGGAGCGTAGGGATGTTACCGAGACCGAGACGGCCTTGTAAAAATCGAGACGAGAACGAGACCAGACCCTTAGTGTAAAATCAAGATTAGACCGAGACTTGGGCATAATATTGAAAAACAATTTTAGAAAGGCAAACAAATATAGCTATATTACTGTCCGAGTTCCTCAAACATACCAAGCTAATATCTACCTGATTTTTTACAGATAAGTGATATATTTGCATTTTTTTTTTTGTTGTTGTTGTAATTTACATTGTCTATTTAAACCAATGTTTCTCAACCGACGGGTCGCTACCCGGTACCAGGCCCTGGCATCAATTATACAGGGCCGACAGAGGTTCTGTAGTTTGCGACTTGCAGCCCGAGCTGGCAACCACATTTCGTTCGCATTTCCTCGTCGACAACAGAAAATGTTTTCGCTACAATGGAGGTGATGGATCAAATAGTCTAACCGCGGTTCACGTTGCATCCCGCTGAACCTTTCTCGAGTTAGAAGGGTGGAACGACCTGGAAACTTGGCCTTTCGTTCGTGCTTCTATTGCGATAACAGGAAATGTAACAGTGGCGGTGATGCGTCAAATGATCTAACGAGGGAGTCCATTGCTTCCCGCCTCCAAACTTTGAGGTTGACGGAGGGGCACCACCGTCAATTTCCTTTGTGCAACTATTTTCATTAACAAATATTGTGATTAACTTAAATTCTACGGTGACCAAAAGGGAACATTCTAATGAAAATCAGCACCTAAAAATCAATTTAATGATATTGACCAAAGAAACTAAAAGATTCAATTAGATCCAGTCGTTGTCACCTAATTCATACATATTTTATATTTGTCAACAAGCCTAGGTATGATCTAATACTCTCTATGATTATCCAGTTATTTATTTATTAATATTAAATTTCAAGGCTGTACATATTAATCCATTATCTATAAAGCCCCAAGCCTACCACTCACTCACTCACTCACTGGGATAAATGTTCTCCATGAAGGAAGCCCTGGAGGGAAAAAATGCTCCTTTACGATCCCCCATGATATTGTCTGGAAAAATCGAGAACATTTTAAAAATCACTCACTTGCCCCTTTTTTAAGGGTGAAAATACCCCTTTTTGACGTCCCTAGCAACATCTACTAGTAGTACTCAATACAAAAATATCTACATCGTGCCTGTTATAATAAAAAGTTTAGAGGTTAAACATTCTTCTTCTTTTATATGACCATATCATCGTTTATAAACAGACGTAAATAAGAATTGGGAACACGTATGTAATGCAATAAAATCAGCAGCTAAAGAAAGTGTAGGATACCATAAACCAAGAAAAAGTAAGCCATGGTTTGATAACGAATGTCATAATCTACTAGAAATAAGAAATGAGGCTAGACTTAGGTGGTTAAATAACTCTGATGATACAAATCTAAGCAATTATAATAGAATAAAGCGAGAAGTTAACCACACGTTTAGAAGTAAAAAGAGAGATTACTTGAAAAGTAAAATTAACTAAATTTAAAGAAACAGCAAAAATAACAACTATATCAGAGATTTATATAAAGGTGTACATGAATTTAGAAAGGGGTGGCAACCTAAAGTAAACTTGATAAAAGATAAAAACGGTGATTTTTTGGCCAATCCTAGCGATATTTTAAATAGATGGAAGAACTACTTTAATGACCTCTTAAATGTTCATGTAGGAGATAAATCAGAAGTAAATGAAGTACACACAGCAGAACTTTTAGTTGCAGAACCTAACTTGACTGAAGTTAAAGATGCTATTAAAAGGCTAAAGAATAACAAAGCACCTGGCATTGATTTAATACCAGCTGAGTTAATTAAATATGGTGGAAATTCGTTAATATGTCAAATTCATAAATTAATTTGTTTAATTTGGAATAAAGAAGAAATCCCTCAACAGTGGAAAGAATCCATAATTGTTCCTGTGTTTAAAAGAGGTGATAAAATGAACTGCGATAATTACCGTGGAATTTCTCTACTCTCAACAACATATAAAATATTATCTAACATTCTTTTAACATGACTAACACCATATGCTAATGAAATTATAGGTGGATTTAAAAGTAACAGATCAACTACAGATTAAATTTTCCACATCAGACAAACACTTGAAAAAAAGTGGGGATATAATCAAAATGTCCATCAGATATTCATTGATTTCCAAAAAGCATATGTCATATGTAGAGTTTGGAATACCTAAGAAGCTTGTTAGTATGATAAAAGTATGCACCAGTGAAACAGAAAGTAAAATTCGTGCGGGTATTAATGTGTCTGACAAATTTAAAATTCATGATGGGTTAAAACAATGAGATGCATTATCTCCATTGCTCTTTAATTTTGCCTTAGAATATGCTGTTAGGAAGGTAAAAGAAAGTCACGAAGGACTAAAATTAAATGGTATGACTCATTTGTTAGCATATGCAGATGGTGTAGACTTATTAGGGGATGATATAAATACAATTGAGAATAATGCTAAAATATTTTTCAAAGCAGTTAAAGAGATAGGTTAGGAAGTTAGCAAAGAGAAAACTAAATATATGCTTAAAGGCCGAAACCTTGTTAGGTAATAATCAAAATCTAATTATTGATAACAACTCGTTTCAACCAGTCTCCAAATTCAAGTACTTAGGAGTAATACTAACAAATGGAAATGATATTAAAGAGGAAATAAAAAGCACGCTTAATTCAGGAAATGCATGTTACTTTTCTCTTCATAAACTTTTGTCGTCTCGTTTAATATCTAAGAAACTAAAAGTTAAAATATACAAAACAGTAATTTTGCCTGTATTATTATATGGATGCGAAACTTGGTCCCTTACATTGAAAGAGGAACATAAATTGAGTATTTGAAAATAAGATCCTTAGGAAAATATTTGAACCTAAAAGGGATGGGAAGACAGGTGAGTGGAGAAGGTTAGTTACATAATTTAGAAGTACACAATTTGTATTCATGTCCAGATATTATTAGAATGATGAAATCAAGAACACTTAGGTGGGCAGGCCATGTGGCACGAATGGGAGAGGAAAGAAGAGTTTACAGGATTCTTGTTGGGAAACCTGATGGTAAGAGACCTGTAGGACGACCAAGACAAAGATGGAGGGAGAACGTTTGAGATGGACCTGAAGGAAATCGGTAGGGATGGAAAATAGTTTTTAGATCTTGCTCAGGATAGGGGTAGATGGAAGGCCTGTGTTGCTGCAGCCATCAACCTTCGTGTTTAAGAAGGCTAGAGAGTTAGTCAGTCAGTATCATTGTTTATATCCTGTTGACTTTGGTCAGCGTTTCTCATATTGTAGTTTTCCTGGTTCGGTAGATTGGATTGTCTTATTTCACCACACAGATTGAAATCAATTATACAAGTAAAGAAATCAATTATATAAGTAAATCACTTTTATCATTGCACTGATTTATTGTGATCACTTTTTACATTTCAAGTGTACATTTTTCTGTATTTCCGTATAGAAGCCAGACAAGTGGAGTAGATAAAAGGAAAGAGAGTGACACTGGGAATGGAATTTTCAATCGTTGTAGACCTTTGTAGAGTATGATTCGTTGTTGTAAGAAAATTGGACATTCTAAGAATAAATGTTGTGCATCAGGGTTTTCATTACCACATTTGCAATTGTGTTGAGTTACAATATGAATTTTTGATAAGTGTGCTAATGTACGTATGTGTCCTGTTCTCAATCTATTCACGAAAACTATGACTTGCCAGGGGGGAAGGGGGGTTATATGAATGAAACCATGAATTTTTATTGTAAAATCTGCTATCCATCTATATATGTATTACCCACTACCATACATTATTCCTTGCACCAGTCTTTCCAATGATTCATGACTTTGTTTTTTACTCGAGGTAATAAATCTGTGTACCATCTGTTAAAACTTAGGTGTTGTGAATCTCTGGCTTTCTTAGCATATATGTCCACTTGTTCATTTCCCAAATGAATATTATGTGCTTTAACATAACTAAATTGTATATCAATGTTCCATTTACGAGCAAATTGAACTTGTTGAATTATTAGAATATTGGATATAGATTGATGTCATAATTTAGGATAAGATGGAGATAAAGCTTGTAATACACTTAAGGAGAAGATTTTTTTAGTAACCTTCGGATATTCCACATTGTAAAGCTCTGTAACTCTGTAACTTTCCGCGGTGAAAATAGATGAGTCTGTATTCTGCTGATATTTTTTTTTCTCTGGGATGTAATGCATCCCACGCCTTGGTTATCCTTTGAACCATCGGTGTATATATAATTACGTGTGTTGGCCATTTTCCCCTGTACAATGCATGTAGTTATAGATCTCTGAAGTGTATTTATTGTACGTTGTGTACGTACGTAATGGAATATCAAGTTAATAAATAAAAGTATGTAGGAGAGTGAAAGTCTTGGTTCAAAGTTCCGGGTCTATGTAATGGCAGTATACAAAGAAATATGAGGTTGTTTGAGGATTTATAACATCGTCTCAGTCCATTGCTTTTGTATTTCAAACAATTTATTAAATGGATGAGGATGATTTTCCTAAGATTTAAGGAGGAATTTTATTGTTAATTGAATCCGCCTGTGACTCAAATATGTTTCTTTGCTCTCCATATAAACGCTTACATTGGGGCTTTATTGCATAAGACCTAGACAAATTCGCAATGCTTTTCTTTGTAATATATCTATTTTGTCGAGTAGACTGGACGTTGCTCCCCCTTAACTGAAAGCTGCATAATAAAAAAATGAACGTAAACAGCTTTTATAAAAGAGAAGATTTTTTCTTTTTACGTACGTCAGAGGTGTAATAATTATATCGAGTTTTCAATGTTTGTTTGTTGACCATGGAAACGAACGTTGCTTGGGAACTTAAAGAAAAGCTACTTTCACCCCGAAAAGGAAGGTAATTGAGTGATACTTTTTTGTATTTTAAAACATGAGCGTCAGAATTTATTACAGAGGCAAGGTATGAATTTGCGGGGCATGACTGAAAACAATTAATTTTCAATTATGTTTAAAAATGTGAAAATGACGAAAGAAGTAAATATTACTTTTTCCGGTTTAGTGTCACTATTGAATTCGTTTACATAAAATGTCTAACTATTTTGAAACGGATATTACTTACCTAGTTCATAATTAAGAAAATAGGCAATTCGTAGTATCCTGAATATTTGTACAATATTATAACCCGTACACACATAACGTTTCCGTTGAATTTCAACCTTTACAAATAAGTGAACGTACTTGCTCGTTTCCTTTCCTCGAAGAATACATGCCACTATTTTCGGACATTAAGAGACTGAGGAACCCAAAACGCAACCGAAGGTCCCGTCAGCGAGTGAACAAGACGTGGTCGAAAGTGCGCGAGTCAAAGTATAAAGTTTAGAAATTAGAAAGCCATTTAGGAGTAAAATTATTGGGGTTGGAGCATCGACTTTTAAAAATCGAATTTGCCGGACCACGGGCTCACAAAGGTTGAGAATCACTGACGTAGACTACGAGTACGTACGTGTTCTCTCCCTAATTATATCTCTCTCTCTTTCTTCTTTTTTATCTTTCTCTCTTCATCTTTCGACAACAGACATAGATGCATACTTGCAGTCTACGGTACATCATAAGGCTATGTACTATATATTTCAGTTGCAACCTTTAGCCCAAGTTACGTCAGGTGGCGTATATTTTCTTAACATTTTACCACAATCAAATATCTTGTTTCTTTTCTTGGCCTCCTTTTGCAGATGGAGGCCCGAAGCTGTGGCCCTCCCCCCAAAATCCAAGACTGATATTGGTGTTATATTTTTAAACACTACAATCAAGAAACATTGCACAGTTGTTCAGTGGCCGAATTGGAAATAAATTACTGCCGGTATGCTCGGATGCACAGACCTGTCTTTTCATATAATTCTTTTTTTGTTTTGATTTCTTAAATAATACATCGATTCTAATTCTCTCTCTTTTATCACCACATAAAGAGAGAGAGAGAGAGAGAGAGAGAAAGGATCTAGTACATTTTTGGTCATTACGTAGCTACTTGTAATAAATAAGTGCCAATTTTTTTAAAAAAAATACTACCGGTATGCTTTTTGTCATCTTAATTTACTACCGGTATGTCATACCAACTCATACCGGCCAAATTCGATCACTGCAGTTGTTCTGATCCTAGTTTAAACTGTAGGTCTAGTACCGATTAGCCTATCTGTGTATAAAGTGGACTTAAAACAACAAATCAATCCATGAACTACAATCAAGAACTGACATCAAACGACCTCTTAGAATATTCTGTCTTTCCGACATATGGATGAGACACGTGACTCGCCGACGCCGCTGATTATTGCTTAATGTTACACTGGCATTGGGTAATCTTGTTGTACCATGATGACGTCATTAATGTGTATCCGCAATGAATATGAGCACGCTCATCATTCCTCAGCCTACTAACAAATTAACTTAAATAAACACGGGAGACAGCATGCATGCACATATGCAAGTAAATGATAAACGCCAAGCGACGAAAACATCAATTAATTCTCCTTCCAATTAACTTGAGAGCTATTGGCAACGCAAATTTGTGTGCTGGAGTTGACTTTGATCAAATTTTCATCGTTTAGTTCATGTTTATCAGCGAATATTCTGCTGGAGGATGTTGTGGCTTGAAAACCCACAGTGTTGGAATTGATGAATTCATTAGAGGCCAAGAGAGGGCAGGGAAAGTGGGATGTTTGAATAGCTGCTCGAGAGATATTCCCTGTACGTTACAAGTGCGTCCACGCTGGAATCAGCAAATTGTCCGTCTGACGCTGTGTCTAGGAAAACGTGTTATGAAAAGGAACAACAATGATGAAATGTGTTATTGTTTTCTCTCTTAATTTCCATTTCCCTTACAACATGAACGAATTAACGAAACGAGCATTGTTTACAGGTTACCTTTCCAATCCATTCTGAAAATATTGAATATATACACTTTCAATAATCATTTCTTTCCTTAAAGTCTGCCCATCTTTCAATTATACCGCAAATGAATTGCACAAAGTCCAGTTGGTGGAGTGTCTGACTTTCACGCGGGGGACCCACGGTGGTTTGTGGAACTTTTTCAAATATCCCGAGCGGCTCCGGGGTCGACTCAACCCAAGTGAGTACCTGGGGCAAACCTGGGGTAAAGGCGGTTGGTGAACCACATCACTGCATCACCTCCATAATATGGCCTAGGTCAAGGTCGAGAATGTGTGGAGCCCTACCTCCACATCCCCATATGCCTCCATACTTTACTTTATTTTGCGTCCATTATTTTTTTTGTATGAGAATCCCAGAGATTTTATGACTGTCCTTAAAGATGTTTCCCCACCTTGAAAAAGTCCCGAATCTTTCAACGAAATGCGCAGTTTCCCAACAGTGGGATGATCTTTCCTCCTATCATAAGAGTAAATATGGCGACGAATAGCATCTTGCTGAAAGGTATCACGCGTTTACTGATATTCCTTTCTTTCTTGGGGTTTCCAGTTTTGATGCCTCGCATTTATTTATTTATTTATTTATTTATTTCTACCACATTATATTTTTCTTTCCCTATGGTAACAATAGTGTTCTTAGACACGCCGACAGCAGCAGCAGTCCTGTCCAGAACTTTATTTACAGAAATGATTGGACCCCATTGTTTTTCTCTTGCTCAAATTATTTGCGCTCAGAACAAACCATCTCCCGCGTTTGGCCTTTGAGAGGAATTCCTTTTTCTTTTTAAGTGCATTGCCTCTTTAGTACATTGTTATCTCGACTATTGCCTCCTCTGCTTGACATTCTTCACACAAGCGCACGACACACTCAAGCAGAACACAGAAAATTATGTACAAAAAAATAACACTAAAACAACACGCTATATACAACAAAGAATACTCTAAATCCAGTAAACACTAAACAAACGGACCGGTTAAAATATCACAGCAACACAACGCAACAAACAAACAACACGTCCTCTCCCAACAACATGAAAACTGATCGCAGGAAGAATCGCCCGATAAGCGGCAGCACGGAGATAAACGTTTTCTGTTGCTAGGTAACCAGGGCTTGGGTGAAGCCCTGTGAAGATTTTGATTGGCTCGCATGCCAGCAACCCACCCTCCCGCAGTGAAGTAGCTTTCTCCACGTGCTTCACTAGCGTCAATACAAAACTAATTTTGCGGCAGGTATAGTGTACGATGGCTAAAATTGTCTACTGGTCTAACCTAGTATAGTCAGTAACAATTATATTCCTAGCATGTGAGCATGTGCATGTGTATGTGCGTGTCTGTAGACTCTGGTATGCGGTAGTCTCCTCCAGATAATAAGAAAATTCTTATTCTTCCATTAACACTTAGTATTTTTTAAGGTGATATCAAAAATTTCTGGACCACTGAAAAGTGTATTTAGAATGTATTGCGAAACGTTTTCTCGCTATACAGTAAATAAAGTTATTTTTAAATGCAACTTTCGCACTGTTCATTCATCGTTACTGATTCATAATTGTTACTTGTTGACAAGCCATTAAACTTGTTTGCCCAATTACAAGAGATTTACGGGTTATTCTTTGGGGAGGCTATGAGTGACTTGTAACTTCAATGAGATTTACTTATGGTTCTACTTTGTAAGTGTTTAATCTTTTTCAAGTTACGCGCACTTTATACTCTACTACACAAAACATCAACACTTACTTGTAGTGGATGTTGCATTCTTGAATTGGACTTCAAAATAATTTGGCGCAGATCGTTGCCTTTCCCTTTTCTTTCCTTTACTATGCTAGCTCGAACTGGAGTTCTACTATCTGATCGGATCCTTAACTTGAGATGCTTTGGTGATATTTTCACTCACCAGTGGCCCACCTCCCACCATGGGCCTTGAGAGCATCGTGAACCCTTTAAGGCCCAGCTTGGCTCTTTAGACCCTCTTTAACCCTTTCAGGGCTCCTTAGGGCCCCTTTCATACCTCTGGAACCCCTTTAAAACCCTCGTTCTACCTAGGGAGAAAACAAACTCTGCAGAGGAGATCCTGCCCGATGGGGGAGCCCAGGTCGGAGGGGGACGTGGGATACCTCCATGCCTTCCGCCCTCCATACCACCGAAACCCCCCTCCCCTTGGGAATGAGCCCCCACACATTCCCGGACTGCGTAGTGATGGTGCATCAGAAACAGATCTAGGGATCGACCGTCCGCAGTGAGTGCCGAATGTGGAGCACACATGCACACACATAAAAATACAGACACACACAAAAAATAAATCAAAAAGCTATGAGCTAACTAAAGATGGAATTGGTGGTTAACTACAATGGCCTAGTCTACTAGATACGGTGACACCGGCCGCCATACAGCAGCCGGATGGCACCTTTAACACCTATCGGGTCTCTTGCCGCTCGAACAGACGGAGACAACCACTTAGTCACTACGGTGACACCGGCCGCCATACAGCAGTCAGATGGCACCCTTAACACCTATGGGGTCTCTAGCCTCTCGAACGACCGGAGACCACCACTTAGTCACTACGGTGACACCGGCCGCCATACATCAGTCGGATGGCACCCTTAACACCTATGGGGTCTCTAGCCTCTCGAACGACCGGAAACCACCACTTAGTCACTACGGTGACACCGGCCGCCATACATCAGTCGGATGGCACCCTTAACGCCTATGGGGTCTCTAGCCTCTCGAACGACCGGAGACCACCACTTAGTCACTACGGTGACACCGGCCGCTATACAGCAGTCGGATGGCACCCTTAACGCCTATGAGGTCTCTAGCCGTTCGAACGGACAGAGACCCCCACTTAGTCATTACGCTGACACCGGCCGCCATAAATCAGTCGGATGGCACCCTTAACACCTATGGGGTATCTAGCCGCTCGAACGGACAGAGACCACCACTTAGTCACTACGCTGACACCGGCCGCCATACATCAGTCGGATGGCACCCTTAACACCTATGGGGTCTCTAGCCTCTCGAACGACCGGAGACCACCACTTAGTCACTACGGTGACACCGGCCGCCATACATCAGTCGGATGGCACCCTTAACGCCTATGGGGTCTCTAGCCTCTCGAACGACCGGAGACCACCACTTAGTCACTACGGTGACACCGGCCGCTATACAGCAGTCGGATGGCACGCTTAACGCCTATGAGGTCTCTAGCCGTTCGAACGGACAGAGACCCCCACTTAGTCATTACGCTGACACCGGCCGCCATACAGCAGTCGGATGGCACCCTTAACACCTATGGGGTATCTAGCCGCTCGAACGGACAGAGACCACCACTTAGTCACTACGGTGACAGCGGCCGCTATACAGCAGTCGGATGGCACCCTTAACACCTATGGGGTCTCCAGCCTTTCGAACGGATAGATACCACCACTTAGTCACTACGGTGATACCGGCCGCCATAAATCAGTCGGATGGCACCCTTAACACCTATGGGGTCTCTAGCCGTTCGAACGGACAGAGACCACCACTTAGTCACTACGGTGACACCGGCCGCCATACAGCAGTCGGATGTCACCCTTAACAACCTATGGGGTCTCTAGCCGTTCGAACGGACAGAGACCACCACTTAGTCACTACGGTGACACCGGCCGCCATACAGCAGTCGGATGGCACCCTTAACACCTATGGGGTCTCTAGCCTTTCGAACGGACAGAGACCACCACTTAGTCACAACGGTGACACCGGCCGCCATACAGCAGGCTGATGTCACCCTTAACACCTATGGGGTCTCTAGCCGCTCGAACGACCGGAGACCACCACTTAGTCACTACGGTGACACCGGCCGCCATAAATCAGTCGGATTACACCCTTAACACCTATGGGGTCTCTAGCCGCTCGAACGGTTGTAGAACACCACTTAGTCACAATGGTGACACCAGCCGCAATGCAGCAGCCGGATGTCACCCTTACTAACTATTGGGTCTCCAGCCGCTCGAACGGCCGGAGTCCACTCTTACTCACTAATCAGGCATAAACACCCATATGCTACCTCAGAAATAGCGGTAGCACAGAAACTCTCTGGTGTGTGGAGATCGTTTTACTGTAAGATCATGTTTAGGTTCAGCCTCTTCGCCATTCCCACTTGCCTCTTGTTGTCGGTGCTTATCTTTAACCAAGATGAGGTTCTGAAGAGAATCAAAGCTGAGGCCATGGAAGCCTGCAGGAGGGGATTCCCTGAGCATACATTGGATTCACATTAGCATGATTAATGGCACCGCACGGTAGTCAAGCATATCAGCTTATTTAATCCATTGCTGGTTGTTTTACGAGTGAGAAGCTAGGATTTAATAGTTCGGATTATAAGCAATGTTTTAAATCGTGATTAGCATTTGTACATATAGTTAATATTTGTACAGAATGTAAATCAAATGTGTACTCTGTTTTTCTCTTTTTCGTGGACATGTCCTACACATAGCCTTATGCCCGGTGTCCGAGAGCAATTTTATAAAAAAACAACAACATAAATGCCCTTCATTTTTAGCGTCACATACGCAATTCGAATTTAGAAAAATACATTCCATTCAAACAAAGAGAAATCACATGAAACCTCATGGAAGTTGCAAGTCTATGGACTGCACTCCCAAACTCAATACTGAAATTAATTTTGATCCAAATATTTTTCTGCTAAATCGAAGACTGAAGATATAATCAACAGAGTTTTGGAGCTACATTTTGTTGATGTCGCTTTCGATGTTTTGGGATGGAATCAAACATGGATCTCTGAAGGTGTTTCCTATTCCTATTCAATGTCTTCATTGTAAACAGGGGATATACAGAAGAGTTATTGAACAAAAAATTATACCAAATGAAACTTCTTTAAACCTTTACATTTCTGTGAAGGACATTATGTTTCATGTTATTTCAAGTTATGGTAATTACTGAATATTTGTTTGACAATCCAAGTCATAATGCAAATGTTGATAGATTATTTGATTAATATCAGCAGAATGGACTAATGAGAGAAATACATTTACTGTAGAGTTTGTAAATGGTTTGATATTGGTTCAGTATAATTTCAAAGAGTTTAACTGTTCGGAGTTGCATAAGTACGCGTATATTTTGACACGAACGGAAAGTTTGACAACCAGGGTCTCCTCTAAGAAGTGCGACCGAAAGCATGTGAACTGAGAAGTGTAATGTTTGGTATTGATTACAAATTTGGAAATTTTATATATTAGAAATCACTACAAAATCACATATCTTTTAAAACGTTAAAACTGCGTCAATTTGCATTATTTGTTAACGTGTTCTGATAAAGTGTATTTTTTTATGCGAACGATTTGTACATTTTGACTTACAGTCCTAAATTTTGGGACAGCATGTCCTACTTTTCCCTAATAGTGATCTGGTAACCTTACTTATTCGGGCAAGTACGTGTATTCTAATGCTCTGTGCTGTAGCCGTGTGTATTTTCACATTTTATAGATATCCTTCCACTTTTGTTTCACTTGTCGCACTTAACCAAAAATCTGAGACCCTGCAGAGCCTCACGATGACATCGAAAAATGACAAATTGAAACAAGGGAAATTGGTAACCAGTTAATGATGATCGTGAGGTAAGTGCTATGTGCCGATATTAAAGATGACACGTCACAATCTTCTGGATTGATTAACATAATCCTAACGTAATCTATAACTTATATAAATTAATCTGAACTTAATCTAAATATTCTTATTCTTGTGTGATAGCAAAACTATCTTTCTACTCCGATCTGGACTTCTCTTCTTTCATAGTTGTAGAAGTGTACTAAAGATAACATTGGCCATGTATTTCTTCTGCTAAATCTCATATGTCTAAGTATCATGTGTTGCATTACGTATTCTACATCAATACTCCCTATTAAAGTTTTCTTACAAAGCTGTCCTGCCCTGCTAAATCTGGTTATTTCAATTGTTGCATAGACTAATGTAGTATTACTTATCTATCATAGTTTCTCTATGAAACTGTCCTGCTAAATTTTGATATCTCATTTGTTGCATAGACTAAAGTAGTATTACTTAACTATCGCAGATTCTCTATGAAACTGTCTGGTAAATTTTGATATCTCTTTTGTTGCATAGACTAGCATAAAAAAGTAAAGTGTTCCCCTGTGCTTAGCACCACGCCATGAAGGCGTATAGGGGGTGTGGGGGTAACGCCCTACACTTTCTTGATCCGGTCGTGAGTGGGGATGATGTGATCAGCATCACGCCCCTGACCGCCTTTACCCCCCAGCTATCGCAGTTTCTCTATGAAACTGTTCTGCTTAATTTTGATTTTTCTTTTGTTGCATAGACTAAAGTAGTATTACTTATCTATCGCAGTTTCTCTATGAAGCTGTCCTGCTTAATTTTGGTATCTCTTTTGTTGCATAGACTAACATAGTATTATGCCCCTATCACACGGAACTGGATTTCTATTTGGAATGCTCTAGTTGACGCTGGACTGGCTACCCATTTGCTAGTTTTCGCCTCACACGGTACTTGTTATACCGTACTTGTCGATAGTCTTTCGTTTCCATAATGGCGGCCGCGCGAGATGTAAACAACGTATCACTTCACACTTTTAAAATACGATAACTATCCAACCGAGAGGAATATCGCATCGCATTAAATGGTTTTAGGTAGAGAAGAACAGCGCTGATAAAATACGTACTTTACAACGTTTACTATACACGTATGGAAGAATATTTTAGCTTTTTCAATTGTAAACTTGCCTTTCGTGTTGTATGCACTCGGAAGCCACAGACAAAAAAAGGCTACTTTACAAACTCACAGAATATCTTCACATGGCCAAACTTTGCTCTGATTGGCTGTTCCACAGAATCTAGTCGAAGAAGTTAGTAGCAATTAGAACATGTCCTATTCCTCAAAACCAGTCGAGCAGTCAGCCAGGCGGCCATGATTACTACCCAGAAAGTTAGTTCATCGCCAACTAACTAGAAATCCAGTTCCGTGTGATAGGGGCTTTACTTATCTACAGCAGTTTCTCTATGAAACTATCCTGCTAAATTTTTATATCTCTTTTGTTACATAGACCGATGTAATAATATTTATCTATTCACTGTGACCTATCTTCCAATACAATGGTGTGGCATGTACACCATTGCGTCTCTCCTGTCTTGCTAAACCTACTTGAGGCTTACAGTCTATGTTGTGTTTTTTTTAGTGTCGTGTTGTTCCATCAAAATTATCTCTAACTCCACGACGCTTATACATTTTACGGTGTATCTTGAATACCATTGTTTTTCCACATATTCTTTGCTAGGTTTTATAATTCATGTTTTCATTATTTACAAATTAGCTAGAATGAAAGAAATAGTAGGTAATTCTCCTTATACCAGGGACTGTTCCCTGTAAGATTTCACAGCCATGTATATACTATTCCTTAGAGCAAAGTACGAATAGTATTTGACTATGGCTTTATGCTATTTTAGAAGAAGAAATAAATAACTTGTACCTGAGAAATAAATAACAATGAATCCAAATATTGCAAAATAATTTGAACTGATGATGGAGAAGATCACGCCACAATTAAACATGGCTACAGTAGAACAATAAAGGTAGGGTATGGAACAATGCACAGAGAGTGTCATCTAGATGAAGATCCTAAGTGCATGGAAATAGGCAAGGAAGGAAAGTAGCGGCTGTCCGATCTCCTTTTCAGGGATTTGTAAAAAGAAGGTGACCCTACCCTCTGAGGCAGAGTGGTTAGCGTAGCATGCCACCTAGCCTGTGGTCCTTGGTTCCAATTCTGGATGAAGTTCTGGCATTTCATCAATTCACCATTCATTATCGTCTTCGCGATTATTCTAGAGAGGTATAAAGGGCAAGGCATGGACGTTTCTTCCACCGTAAACTTGGGTGACTTTGCGACTGTGAGGTGACTTTGTGACAATCGGTACGTTCTTCGGATTCTGGTGTCCCACGCTAATAGTGTTCGTTATGTTGACGAACGAGTGAATCGTTTGCGTGCCTGACTTGTGCTGCAAACTCTTCTTCCAGCTGCTTTACCGAAAACAGCAGACAGTTCCTTTTCGTTGTCTTCAATATGACCGTGCGAACATTGTCTGCAAATCTGTGTTCGTGTACGCCCTCTGAAGCAAAAAGGGGGGAAGATAGGGTAAGTTTTGTATGTATAGGAACAGTAGTAAATCATACGTTGCTGATGTAAAGTTTGTGGGGCGTGTGGTGTGTAGAGAGTGCGGGTGATAGTAGTGTAATCGGGAAGGTTCAAATTCATACTTGGTACGAGGCCTATTATTTTTATTAATTTAACCACAATGGAAAACCTATTTTGATGATGTTTTTGTCGATTTTATACTACTGCAAATCTGTGATTTTTCATCTCATACTTGGTACGAGGCCTATTATTTTTATTAATTTAACCACAATGGTAAACCTATTTTGACGATGTTTTTGTTGATTTTATACTATTGCAAATCTGTGATTTATCATCTCATACTTCGTACGAGTGCCATAATTTCTTTCGAGTTAAAGTACGTAACACCTACATCCACGCACACCCACACCCACCTACGCACACCTACGCACACCCACGCCCACCCACCAACACCCACGCACACCCACACAAATTTACTTCTGGTCTACTTCCGGTCTACTTCTATTGCATCATGTTGCGAAACAAGTTATTACGCTACATTGCGATGACCCCGTATCTGACGTGTTGTTTTCTGATTGGTTGGATTATGACGTAATGGGTGTTTTCTGATTGGCTCACTGTTTCTGATGTTTTCAACGCGGTCCGCGCTTAGGTTACTTAAAGGGTTTTCGCATTGCAGATCAGTCAGTTTTGCGAGAGTGTTTGAAGAGTGCGGACGTGTTGTTGCAGTGCTCCTCTATACATTTTTCATGTGCTAAGCACAAGGTGATATTTTTTTTACTATATGTGCTTATTAATTTTTTATACTTAGTACAAATATATATTTTATATACAATAAAAAATAGCTAATATAAAATAAAACGTCATGAATATTTTTGGGTTTAAAAAGCAACAACATAATCAGCCTGTAGAGAGAATTCCAGTAAACATGGATGTATTTTGAGAAATTTATCATCAATTGAAAGGGTTACTTCTTGTTCACTTGAATAGTATTTGGTCTCATGTTGACGAGGATACTGGAAAGCACTTATTTGTATTTAATAATAACTTATCATCATATAAGTTACCTGTTAGTGGGAAAATTCAAATAAACGTTTCACCACCCAATGCGGCAGTTTTGCACATAGGTCGAAATTTGTATAGAATTAAACATGGTACATTACTTCCTGATACGTCTTATGATGTGGAAGCTGGTAAATTTTTGTATGCTGAGATAATTGGAGAGTATGATAAATTTATTCCTCTGTTTATCGAAATAAGAATAATCTATCCTCTTATTAATATATAAAATACCTAAAACCAAAAAAACATGGATATATTTGGTAATAGAAGGCGACAGGAGATTCCAGATAATTCCAGCGAGATTTCTAGTTTAGATGCACGTCTAAAGAAACTGAAATCAGATTTACTTATATTACAGAATTCGCTAAATCTAAATATTCAAGCAGAGATTACAATCTTCAAACTCAACTGATTGATCCTATAGTAAAAATTGATGGAGAACTCAAATCCTTGCTTGAGAAATATACTAATTTAGCTTCAATAGATAATCTTCAGAACTTAGAAGAGAATATTGCCAACTTGAAAAAAGAACTTGATAAATTTAGACAAATCCAGAGAACGAATACCGAACAGCTGAAACAGCAATTAAATGACCAGGCAAATTATATTCGTACCGAACTGCAAACCATCATCCAGAATATCAAAACTCAAGAAGAATATGAGCAGGTAAATGCTAGTATTGCTAAATTGCAAGAACAGTTTCAATCTTTCGAAGTTCCTACATTGCAAAGTATCAAATCTGAATTACAGACAGATGAACTACATACAGCTATAACAGAAGTTCAATCGAAACTACAGACATTGGAAGATTTTATCAATAATTTACCTTCATCTTCTGAATTAAATGCTATTGCTCGGAGCGTTGCCGGCATCAAATTGCAGTTGGAGACTTATGAAGATTTTGGGAAGATGCAAGGTACCATAGCTCACATAGAAGATACTATGGCAACTATGAGAAATGAGCTAACAAGTGTACAGGAAACTCTGGAATCGAAACTTCCTGGCATTACTGATATTCTAGCTATAGTTCAACAGCAAGTTACTAAGCTTGAAAGCTTGAATACTGAATCAGAATTATCGCATTTCCATCATCTTATTGACGACATTCAGAGTAAATTAGAGACACTGCAACAGTCTACACCTACGCAGGATGACATAACGCAACTGCAAGAAATTTTGAAAAATGCAGCTGATGCAACAGAACTCGATGCTATAAAATTAACTCTCACCACACTTCAGAATACTGTAGCTGCTTTGCCTACTTCTCAGGAAATCAGAGCTATGAGGAGAGCAGTACATCGAATTTTAAAATCTGAGGATATAAAAAACATTCAAGCAGAAATTGCGCAAATCAGAGAAACTGTTGCTAGTCTCCCCAACAATCAAATAATTAACGAACTACTTGCATTATTTACAGAAATCAGAAGTCAAGTACACGATCTTGCTACCCAGAGTTCTAAATTGAAACTTGTCGAAAATTACAGGAGATTATTTCTAATATTACGTTACAAATTACTACTCTTGAAGCAAGTCAAGAATCTGCTGTATCAGGTTTTGCTACTCAACTTCACGATCTCAAAGAGGAATATAAACAACTGTATGTTGATGTAAAAAATCAAACCTAGCTACGATGAGTTGGTTCGTACTATCAACGAACACTTGGAATCGGTATTAAGCAGACTAGATGAGGTAGATACTCGTCAATTTTATTCTATGGAAATTGTTAGGTTACAAAGTGTTCCAAATGCTCGAGGGCACTGGACGTATGCCAATGCTGGCAATGTTTACAAATTATATCCGTACACTCAGGTACATGAATTTTTTGTTGATGGTAGTTTACGATTTCTGAAGTTTAGTTTTCTAAAACATGGAAAACATATTGAACTTCCTCAGTTTACTATAGCGCGAAAAGATGGTATACACAAGGTAGTTCAAATACCTATTGCATACTGGGATGAGTCTACCAATAAATATAAAGTACATGACGACGAACAATTATCAGTTTTTGACATAAAGCGGTTATACCCTGAGGACAATCCATTTTATGCGATATTCTCACTTCGAACTCGATGTCAAGACAAGATATAATTCATGAATTACACAAACCAGCCCGTCGCAATTACAAGCGATTAAGTTTAGTAACAAAAGGTATAAATGAATTCTTCCAGGCAGATCTGATCGAGATGGCTCCTCCAAGGTGGACTTTAAAAAAATTGGATAAGATAAATCATGGTTACAAATATATGCTTACAGTTATTGATAACTTTAGCAAATATGCATGGGCTGTTCCCCTAAAATACACGACTGGTACTTGTGTTACCGAGGCTTTTAAGTTGATATTTAGTGAGGGAAGGATACCAAAATATTTTCAGACAGATAGAGGGAAAGAATTTTACAATTCTACATTTGCTAAGTTAATGCAACAACATAATATTAAACATTATTCTACATCAGTGATCTGAAAGCTAGTATAGTGGAACGATTCAACAGAACATTAAAAAATCGCATGTGGAGACAATTCACTCTACAGGGCAATTATAAATGGGTGCAAATTTTACCCGAGCTAGCTCATGATTACAACAATACAGTACACAGTACTATTCACATGAAACCTGCTGAGATAACCAAATCTGATGAGCAACGATTGATTTCTACTGTTTATTGTAAAAAATATACATACACTATCAAGAAGCCAAAGTTTATAATAGGGGATCAGGTAAGGGTCAGTAAATATAAACAGTTATTCGAAAAAGGTTTTACTAAAAATGTTAGTACAGAGTTATTCTCAGTAGTTCAAGTTTTACCAGGGAATAGAAATACATATATCATAAAAGATAATCATAACAAAATATTGAAAGGGAGATTCTATGAAGAGGAACTTAGTAAAACAAAATATCGAGATATATATCTAATCGAGAAAATATTGAAGAAGAAAAATAATAAATTGTATGTGAAATGGTTAGGTCTGCCAGACAAAAGTTGGATAGAAGCAAACCAGGTGATTCTTTGACACCAACATGGAATGTGGTACAGCGTTTACCAGATGAAGTGGAAACTAATAAAAAAAATGGAGAGTTGTTACCTGATAACATAAGATGTCTTATTGCAGGCCCATCAGGTTGTGGAAAAACTACTTTGCTGGTTGATAATTTCTTGCTTGCCCCCAATTGGCTAGATTGGAAAAATAGACACTTATATGTATTCTCAAAGAGTTTAGAACAACCGAAATACCAACAACTCATGAAGCTGTACGAGGGACTGGGCATAGCTACATTTGCGTCAACAATAAAACCTCTCGACCAATGTTTGAAAAATTCTGTTGCGGTGTTTGATGATGTTATTCTGGAAAATCAGAATGAAATTAGAATTTTTTTTACACAGGGTCGTCACAAAGAAATAGACTGCTTTAATTTAGCTCAAACTTATTCTAAAATTCCCAAACAATTACTACGAGATAATACAAACTTAATCTGTTTGTTTCGTCAAGATCATACTAATTTGAAACATGTATACGATGATTATGTGGGAGGAGACTTAAATTACAACCAATTTTCAAAATTCTGTTCATCTTGTTGGAACAGCGACGATTTTGGATTTGTTACTATCGACATGACTCGTAAACCTAACAATGGTAAATTTAGAAATAAAATCAACGACTTTTTAAGCGTTGAAACGATATAAAATAACCATTAATCAAAAAAACAAAAATATGACAAAACATAAAATAGAAGATAATTCGAAATTACGAGACTAGTTGTCCAAACGTTTCAAAGGTTGGAAATCAGAGAATCGAGGTTTTTACGAACAACACAAGCGTCAAGATCAACCTATTATCGATGCAATTAGTGGTCTTGGTAAAGAGATTAAGAGTGTGACAGAACAAAATAAAAACCTCATCAATGAATTGGTACCTCTTACTGTTAAAGTTATGCAGATTTTCCTCCTACGCCATTATCTAGTATCCACACTCCTCTGGTACTTAAGGAACCACCTGCTAAAATAGCTAGAGAAGAATCAGAGAAAATCGAGTTGTGTCCCCTGGCAAGGGATTATTTGAGTACAGGAAAATTCGAAAAAGATGAAGTATTTGGATTGTATCCAACTATGGAGGGTAATGAAGGCGTAGTATGGAAAATTGGCAAGTCTAAAGTAACATTTGAAGGGGATAACATAACAATTAATTTGGGTGGAAGAAACAGCTGGTCCAGATATCCTGGTACCGTAGGGCTATGGGAGCTCATTACTAAAGAACAACCAACAAATTTTACAGAAGATGATTATCAAAGTTACTCTGAAATTTTGACACTCTCTGATGCTTTGTACCAAAATAACGATGCTAGTCAAAAGCGTGTAAAATCGAGCAGCGGGGATAAATACAATAATCTGATTAAACCTATCTGGAATCAACTAAAAACCGGTAGTGGTATAAAACAATACAATACTCTACCTAAGGAATTTGTATGGATAAACGATGTGAGAAAACTTATAGATAGGTTGCTGGTTATAGCAGGAGAGGATAATGCTGGGAACAATAATTTCCATAATGAGAAAATAGGTATTGTAAACATGATTAGTGACAAATTAGCTAATTTTATTGTAAACGATCCTAAAGGTATAGGATACTTAATTAAAATTATCAATACTTTACCTCCATGAGATCGTGAAGTTGAGTAGCAAAACCTGATACAGCAGATTCTTGACTTGCTTCAAGAGTAGTAATTTGTAACGTAATATTAGAAATAATCTCCTGTAAATTTTCTACAAGTTTTTCAATTTAGAACTCTGGGTGGCAAGATCGTGTACTTGACTTCTGATTTCTGTAAATAATGCAAGTAGTTCGTTAATTATTTGATTGTTGGGGAGACTAGCAACAGTTTCTCTGATTTGCGCAATTTCTGCTTGAATGTTTTTTATATCCTCAGATTTTAAAATTCGATGTACTGCTCTCCTCATAGCTCTGATTTCCTGAGAAGTAGGCAAAGCAGCTACAGTATTCTGAAGTGTGGTGAGAGTTAATTTTATAGCATCGAGTTCTGTTGCATCAGCTGCATTTTTCAAAATTTCTTGCAGTTGCGTTATGTCATCCTGCGTAGGTGTAGACTGTTGCAGTGTCTCTAATTTACTCTGAATGTCGTCAATAAGATGATGGAAATGCGATAATTCTGATTCAGTATTCAAGCTTTCAAGCTTAGTAACTTGCTGTTGAACTATAGCTAGAATATCAGTAATGCCAGGAAGTTTCGATTCCAGAGTTTCCTGTACACTTGTTAGCTCATTTCTCATAGTTGCCATAGTATCTTCTATGTGAGCTATGGTACCTTGCATCTTCCCAAAATCTTCATAAGTCTCCAACTGCAATTTGATGCCGGCAACGCTCCGAGCAATAGCATTTAATTCAGAAGATGAAGGTAAATTATTGATAAAATCTTCCAATGTCTGTAGTTTCGATTGAACTTCTGTTATAGCTGTATGTAGTTCATCTGTCTGTAATTCAGATTTGATACTTTGCAATGTAGGAACTTCGAAAGATTGAAACTGTTCTTGCAATTTAGCAATACTAGCATTTACCTGCTCATATTCTTCTTGAGTTTTGATATTCTGGATGATGGTTTGCAGTTCGGTACGAATATAATTTGCCTGGTCATTTAATTGCTGTTTCAGCTGTTCGGTATTCGTTCTCTGGATTTGTCTAAATTTATCAAGTTCTTTTTTCAAGTTGGCAATATTCTCTTCTAAGTTCTGAAGATTATCTATTGAAGCTAAATTAGTATATTTCTCAAGCAAGGATTTGAGTTCTCCATCAATTTTTACTATAGGATCAATCAGTTGAGTTTGAAGATTGTAATCTCTGCTTGAATATTTAGATTTAGCGAATTCTGTAATATAAGTAAATCTGATTTCAGTTTCCTTAGACATGCATCTAAACTAGAAATCTCGCTGGAATTATCTGGAATCTCCTGTCGCCTTCTATTACCAAATATATCCATGTTTTTTTGGTTTTAGGTATTTTATATATTAATAAGAGGATAGATTATTCTTATTTCGATAAACAGAGGAATAAATTTATCATACTCTCCAATTATCTCAGCATACAAAAATTTACCAGCTTCCACATCATAAGACGTATCAGGAAGTAATGTACTATGTTTAATTCTATACAAATTTCGACCTATGTGCAAAACTGCCGCATTGGGTGGTGAAACGTTTATTTGAATTTTCCCACTAACAGGTAACTTATATGATGATAAGTTATTATTAAATACAAATAAGTGCTTTCCAGTATCCTCGTCAACATGAGACCAAATACTATTCAATTGAACAAGAAGTAACCCTTTCAATTGATGATAAATTTCTCTAAATACATCCATGTTTACTGGAATTCTCTCTACAGGCTGATTATGTTGTTGCTTTTTAAACCCAAAAATATTCATGACGTTTTATTTTATATTAGCTATTTTTTTATTATATATAAAATATATATTTGTACTAAGTATAAAAAATTAATAAGCACATATAGTAAAGAAAAATATCACCCTGTGCTTAGCACATGAAAAATGTATAGAGCAGCACTGCAACAACACGTCCGCACACTTCAAACACTCTCGCAAAACTGACTGATCTGCAATGCGAAAACCCTTTAAGTAACCTAAGCGCGGACCGCGTTGAAAACATCAGAAACAGTGAGCCAATCAGAAAACACCCATTACGTCATAATCCAACCAATCAGAAAACAACACGTCAGATACGGGGTCATCATAATATTGCGTAATAACTTGTTGCGCAACATGATGCAATAGTTTACCCTTACGAGCCATCGCAATGTAGCGTAATAACTTGTTGCGCAACATGATGCAATAGAAGTAGACTGGAAGTAGACCAGAAGTAAATTTGTGTGGGTGTGCGTGGGTGTTGGTGGGTGGGCGTGGGTGTGCGTAGGTGTGCGTAGGCGGGTGTGGGTGTGCGTGGGTGTGCGTGGGTGTAGGTGTTACGTACTTTAACTCGAAAGAAATTATGACACTCGTACGAGGTATGAGATGATAAATCACAGATTTGCAATAGTATAAAATCAACAAAAACATCGTCAAAATAGGTTTACCATTGTGGTTAAATTAATAAAAATAATAGGCCTCGTACCAAGTATGAGATGAAAAATCACAGATTTGTAATAGTATAAAATCGACAAAAACATCATCAAAATAGGTTTTCCATTGTGGTTAAATTAATAAAAATAATAGGCCTCGTACCAAGTATGAATTTGAACCTTCCCGATTACACTACTGGTGATGTTGATAAATTTCGCTACCTTATGGGGGTGACTTTGTGGCACGTTCTTTCCAACACGAAGGGCGCTCCGATGAATCTACTTCAGATTCTGAAGTCAGTTTCTGTTCTTATAGACGCGCAAGAATGTCACGCACCTACAAAAAAGCGCAAACGATATCGTTCATTTAGAAATGATTGTGAAGAAGCGTTAAATGATGCCCTAACTGAAATGAGACTTAAACGAATAGTAGTATTCGCGCTGCGGAGGAAAAGTACAATGAGGGGAACGTTTGCCCTAGCGTATTAAGGAAGTGCAAGAGGTCGGCTTTATTCTATGTGCAAGAAAAGAACTGGCAAACATTTTAAGTGTCCACAAAAGGCTAA
Organism: Lepisma saccharinum; assembly: GCF_977018435.1. Classification (NCBI taxonomy): domain Eukaryota; kingdom Metazoa; phylum Arthropoda; class Insecta; order Zygentoma; family Lepismatidae; genus Lepisma; species Lepisma saccharinum. Next base: position 41,722 of record NW_028143762.1, read on the forward strand.
CTTCTTTACTCAAGGGATGAAATATTGTCGAATATAGACAAGCCTAAGAAAATTGGACGTCGAAATATATTCATGGTTTCTGAAATCTCAAATAAATGATAGAATTTACCCACCTCTGTGGCGGAGTGATTAGCACAGTGTGGTACGACGGCAGGGATCCCGAGTTCGAATCCCGGCCTGTGCTTTGGTGTTGATGAGTGTCTGTTGAATTTCTTCAACACCCACTGGGCAGGAGCAGCGACCAAGTGGGTGTTGTTTTCTTCTTCCTTGTCAAAATATTCCAATATGTTTCAGTTTGTGAATAACAACAGTACATCATGAATAGCTGATCACAGCAAAATATCGTATTTGTGGCCTTTCTGTACTTTCACACTTATTTTCCTATACATTGCAAACTGCACCTGAATCCATGGGATGATATTCTTATTTGTTTCATTATTTCAAATCTCACTAAATGTCTTGCAAAATAATTACCAGCATTCAAAACTTCAAGTTTAAAGTTCCTATTGTAGTTTCATACTGAGATGCTTCAGTTTGTTACTTTCTTGTGGTAAATGTCACAGAGTCACCAGAGTTTACGGTATTACATCTATTCTCATTAGTATTGTTTAAATTAAAGATTGTGTCCTTCAATTGTTAACATATTAAGATAGTAATAAATAATAATTATAAGTATGTCGCTGAGCAACAGCAGGTCTCCTCACTTCTTTCGTAATTAGGGTATAACTCTCAAAATGCTACAACTAACTAACTCTCTAGCCTTCTTAAACCCGAAGGAGTATGGCTACAACAACAAAGGCTTTCCATCTGTCCCTATCCCGGGCAAGATCAATCCAATCTTTTTCCATCCTTACCGATTTCCTTTAGGTTCATCTCAACGTTATCCCTCCATCTTCGTCTTGGCCTTCCTACAGGTCTCTTACCATCAGGTTTCCCAACAAGAATACTGTAAACTATTCTTTCCTCTCCCATTCGTGCCACATGCCCTGCCCAACTAAGTCTTCTTGACTTAATTATTCTAATAATACCTGGACATGAATACAAATTATGTAGTTCTACTGTGTAACCTTCTCCAATCACCTGTCTCCTCATCCCTTTTAGGTCCAAATATTTTTCTAAGGATTTCAAATACTCTTAATTAATGCCTCTTTTAATATAAGGGACCAACTTTCACATCCATAACACTACTGGAAAAATTACTGGAGTTGATTCGAGTTCGATCCCCGGTTGATGCATATTGGGCAGTGGTTTAGTTTAGACGTTAAACTGTAGTTCCATTCCCATAAGCTTATCTGAGCATAAAGTGAACATAACACAACTTTTGATGAAAGGGAAACTCTCTCTCTCTCTCTCTCACACACACACACACACACACACACCACACACACGCACACACACCACATACACACACACACACACATACACACCCCACACACACACACGCACGCACACACACACACACACACACACACCCACACACACACACACACACACATACAC